>NW_017671188.1:223680-340607 GCF_001879085.1 Nicotiana attenuata | reverse complement strand
CCCGTTCTGGAAACCGACGACATGCCATACCTTCCGATACATTTGGTATACCTCATCCTTTAACCCCTATTAAACCTTGCCAGGAATCCTGAGTCTCTCTCCTGTGGTTTGCCTGACGCGCAAAGATGTTGTTGACCTGGCCTCCGCTTTCTTCCCTGCGCCTGCATGGGCTTGTGACGAAACTTATTCCGCCCATTTCCTCGAACGTTGATATTGCCTTGCCGGTAGCTGAGAGTACATGTTAAGGCCCTCCCTGTCAACGTCTCGCCAAACTTCTTCAGCAAAGTACCGACGGTACCTGCTCTTTTGATAGGTCGTTGCCTTCACAGTTGGTGACGTATTGGATTACAGGATGATCTCGGTGATCTGTAGTTCCGTCATATACCCTCAAGTTAGGGTTGGCATCTTGAGTTTTTTGGGAGTGGAGTGAGGGGCAGCTTCTTCAGTGTATGGTTGTTCAACGAACCTTCCCACGTCGTGTTTTGGTAGCAACTTGGGAGCACCGGGGATCTTGTTGACCCTCTCCTGATGTTCCTTCATCTGACCGCGGAGCTTCTTGTTTTCATTTTCCATTTCTTCCATCTTCTTTAGGATGGTTGTTAGCGTGCCATCGTTGGTCTGTGTCTCGATGGGTTCGTTATTCGCTAGTGCAACTTCCAGTTCACCCACGGCAGCAGTGGTACCTACCGTTGGTGTACACCCGATGTTACTTTGTGGTGACCTCTCAACCAAGCCACTTAGAGTGCTTGTTAGCCATCTTTCCAGTAGCTTCTTGACCGCTGAGGGTGCTTCCGTAGCCGCAGATGTGGAAGCTCTTTTTTTCGTGCAAGATCGTCAGACCTTCGGATGGGGAAGGTGAGATCTCTGCACCCGGTGTGATGCTAGGGGTTGCATTCAGGATGCCATCGTCACTGGCCTCGTTGAGAGGGCCAAGGAGATTGGTAGTGACACCCAATATAGCTTTCGATCTTGTGTTATTTTCGGCCATTTTCTGCATTTGTGTGGTGTAGAGAGTGGTAGTTGGTTGATCTCTTGGTGGATACTATGGTTTTGATTCTCGAAATCCCCACAGACGGCGCCAAATTGTTTAGCTCAAAAATTATATTCGTATTTTATAAGCTTAAAGACAATCGAAAATATATAGGGGTAAATCGTAATCAAATATAATAAGCCCAAGAGATGATTATTGCTTCAAGAATGTTTGTAAATCTGTAAGTGCGTAGTGAAATAGACTTAGCTTAAGAGGGAAGCAATGGTTGGAAAATCAAGAAAGAGATAAGAGAGAGAGATAGAGAGAGAAATTATATTATCCGAGAATAACCCTTTTTTTATTACAATGTGGAGGTCTCCTTTATATAGTAGGAGGCCTCCCTCGAAATAATCAAAAAGGTACAAAAGTTGGTGGCTTCTACTCAGTAAAAAGGTCAGGCACTAAACGACGTCACTTCTTCTTCACCAACTTGGGCCGTGCCCTCACTCGGGTCGCCCTTATTATAAGGGACGTGCCCATTTGGCGTGGGGGCGTTATGAGCCAAATTTAACCCTATACAATTGTAATTCCAAAATTTAACTTCTCATTGAAAACGTTAGAAGTAAAACTTATTTTCGGATATTTTAATATAAACTTGTCTAAAACGTATAGTATCATATGATAATATCTAACAACACAATATGTTAAACACTCAGCTACTTACAATAATAATTACCGATTTGGTCAAAAGGAAATTGTTGAAACCTATTTGCGTAGCTCAAAGTGGCATATACATTAGTAGTTGTTCTGGGTTCAAACAATTTGTGAAGGGAAACTGCTGCCAAATGATTTGAGACTAATATAACAACAATTTCGAACAATTTTTTTGGATAAAATCCTGCAGTATACAATATAACCAGAGTGAGACATCTTTAACTCAGGCCTTGGTCACGCTTCGCATCAAATACATGATTTTGATTGGTGCATTTCAATGTTATTGAAAAATTTAGCCAGTGTAATAAATGGATAAATTTTTTAGACAATTAATGGGTTCTCATAGATCCAAATAATCCTCCTCCACTCCTCAAGGTGTGGGCGTGTGACTTCCCAATATCTAAGTATAGAAGTTTTTTGTGAATGCAAATCAGATGCATAATTAATCTTGGGTTAGTCAATACTAAAAATATATCATATTAAGGACTTGAAGGTGTAAAGTGTCGATATGTCCGAGTGGTTAAGGAGACAGACTCGAAATCTGTTGGGCTTTGCCTGCGCAGGTTCGAATCCTGCTGTCGACGCTCTTTATGATTTTTTCCCCTCATCCAACTTCTATCCACATTTTTTTCTCCTTTCAATAAGAACCTCTTTTCGTTCCTCTTTGGTTATGTCAGATTTTCCTCTATTTTGCGCTGCAGTGGCATCAATATGGGAAAATAAAAACTATGATCCCTTACCTTTGACAATAGGTTTTAAATAGTCACTTAAGTATCACCTTAACAATTTTGGTTCTTTAAATTTGTCATAAGTGATCACTTTTGATCTCTGTTAAATATTTATCAACCTATTTCTTTTTAAAATTAATCGGAAATGTAAAAAATATAAAATATTTCACGAGAACTCTATTTAGAAGTGCATTTTTTGCGGTTTATGTTATTTTTGGTCTATTTATGGAGTATGATGCAGCTTTTTGAGGTGTAATTTTTGTTATTTTTGATCTATTTTTTGTGTCTTGTGTTTCAGTTTGGGCGATATTAATCATCCTTTCTAGTGTTTCTGGTTAGATCTTTTTTCCCATAACTCGACTAAGTTTTAGAATCAAAATTTGGTAAATATCTAGTGGAGACCAAAAGTGCTTACTTTAGTCTTGACAAATTTAAAGGACCAAAATTGAGCACGTGATACTTAAGAGACTATTTTAAATCTACTGTCAAATATAAGGGATTATTTTTTTTGTCATTTTCTCGCATGAATGCACTTGTACATCTAAAGCAGAAATCCAGTGCGACCTGACACACCAGGAACATTCAGGGGTCGTTTGATGTGAATACGGCTTATGCCGGGATAAGTTATGATGGGATTAGTTATGCTGGGATTGTTTTTTTTCCACTGTTTGGTATGTTGTATTAAAAATGACAATTACATAATTTCTAAGAAGAAGGTATAAGTTATCTCGGTGCTAATTACCCCACCCTCTACAAGGTATAAGTTATACCGGTAGTAATTTTAATCCCGAAATAACTTATACATGGTTTGCTAACCAAACAAAGTATTAAGATGATATTAAATTTTTATACCAGCACTATACCTTCTAGTACCTCATGCCAAACGACCCTCTTGAGATATCTTATTTAATTAATACTCACTTGTATTCCTCATAGTGAGATAATTAGTTGGAGTAGTTAGAAAGTTAGTTAGCATTAGTTAGTATTAGTTTGTTAATAGTACCAGCTGTACAAAGTTGTATAAATATGCTCTGTATTGCATCAATAAAGTTTGAGCTTCATTTCATCAATTCCACCTCCTTTCTTCTTCTCGTTCTCTCCCAGTTCTAGAAGCTTCACTGCTCACCATGGCATACATGGCTGAGCTCATTCATTCTGATTCTCAGTGAAGATCTTTACATGGTATCAGAGCGAGGCTAATCTCGCAGATCATCTTCCCCTGCCTTTTGTTGTTTTTCATTTGTCTCCTTGTTCGATTCCTTTAGGTTTCAGAATTTGCCCTAATTTTTGGGGATTTCGTTTTATTCGTTAACGATTTGCTGTCAAAAGTCGTGATAATTGAAAATTCTTCTGTTTTCTTCATCGATTTCATTCGATCATGGCCGTACTTGACCAAGACAATTCCATTAGAGTGGAAACTACTGCTATTGTTGCTGCGATGAACACAGGAATTGATCCAAGTGATCCTCTATACCTTCACCCGTCTGATAATCCAGGAGCTATGCTCGTTTCAGCTCCATTTGATGGAATAGGGTACAGATTTTGGAGGAAAAGTGTATTGAGGGAATTATCTGTGAAGAACAAATTAGGCTTCATAAGCGGTGAGTGCAAATATCCAGATCCTTCGTCATCACAATTTTGACAGTGGGAGAGATGTGATAATATGGTGACCTATTGGATCCTAAATTCACTCTCTAAGGAAATCGCAGACAGTGTAGAATATGCAAATGATGCTGTTGAGCTTTGGAAGGAATTAGAGCGTCGCTATGAACAAACTAATGGAGCGAGGCTGTATCAAATTCAGAAGGAAATCAACGATCTTTCGCAAGGTACTCTTGATATCACTACCTACTATACTAAGTTGAAGAAGCTCTGTGGAAGAGCTTACTACTTTGAACAAAAGGACTCAATGTAGTTGCACCTGTAATTAAAGTGCAAAAGAGAGTATGTACAAAGCTGAGCAAGATAGGAGGCTGATACAGTTCCTTATGGGACTAAACAAGGTATATACAGTAGTCCGAGGCAGCATACTTATGATGAATCCATTGCCAAGCTTGGTACAGTGATGGGCTTAAGGTCTTTTAATCTATGTTTTGTTGATCTAACAAACTTTCTGTATAGAACCAGATAAAGGACCTGAAGCATGGCTGGTATAATCATTCAAGTTAATCAACTCAAGACAATCTGGGCAGTGTGCACAAGAACCAGATTAGGAACCTGATCCCTTGGTGTTCCCCTGACAGAAGTATAAGTCAACTATACAGCTGGAACGCAACTGCAGAAAGTGACTGTCCGCAACTGTACAAAGAGGAACACCTAAGGGACCTGTCTGACAGAAGTATGAGTCAACTACAGCTAGAAAGCAACTGCAGAAAGTGACTGCTTGCAACTGTACACGCGACAGTGCAGCAGACAGTGCAGCAGTCACTTCCCATTGAGAAGAAACATGTACTAATCAAGATTTGACATCACCATTTTGAATTGACATCACCATGGTAATGTCTTTTGTGGTATAACAACCTGGTGCAAGGGATCTGATCGGCTCAACACTTGCAAATCAGAAAAGAAAACATTCTCTCAAGTTCTAGCAACAGGCTCTCTCAAGAACAAAGTTGCAGCAACCTCAAGGACCGGATCCAAGATTGAAGATATCTTAAGTCCTTAGGTTTTGTTGAGTCTTTGTTATGTGTTCTTCATTGTAACTCCTATCCTGCTTACTTAGAAGCGTTGATTAGGAAACCTTTTGTAAAAATCCGTAAACTCTCAGAGTTTATGTTGTGACTAGGTTTAATCATAAGTTAAAGTCTTTGTTGCTAGAGATTGACAAAGTGGCTTGTGGTGAGAGTATCACAAGTTAGTCAAAAGCATTTGTAACTGTAGAGTGACAAAGTGGCTTGTGGTGAGAGATTGACAAAGTGGCTTGTGGTGAGAGTATCACAAGTTAGTCAAAAGCATTTGTAACTGTAGAGTGACAAAGTGGCTTGTGGTGAGAGCATCACAAGTTAGTGAAAGTCTTTGTAACTAAGGAGTCACAAAGTGGCTTGTGGTAAGAGTACCACAAGTTAGTTGAGTAAATTCTTTGTAATGGAGTCATTGCAAAGTGGCTTGTAATCGGTTTTTACAAGTTAGTGAAGTTAAAAGCCTAGAGGTGTAAGTCGTGGTTTTTGATCCCCTTGTGTGGGATTTTTCCACGTAAAAATCCTCTGCCTTATTTACGTACAGTTTTATTAGCATTCTCAGCAGAATCTGGTAGAGAACCAGGTACTCTACTGGTTGGTGGACTCACACAAACTAACAATTGGTATCAGAGCAGGTTCTTTCTAAAATGTTAACACCTAGAAAGGATCACAATGGCTGCTCCACCTAACCTTGAGGAAGGACAATCAACCTACAGACCCTCTAGATTCAATGGTCAGTATTACGGCTGGTGGAAGACTCGTATGCATGATTTCATAATGGTAGAAGATTCAGAGCTGTGGGACATCATTTATGATGGTCCACATGTTCCTATGAAGAAGCTTGGAGAAACTGGACCAATGGTGCCGAAAAACAGAAAAGAGTACAGCGATATTGACAGAAAAGCTGTAGAAAAGAACTTTCGTGCCAAAAAAATCTTGGTATGTGGTTTAGGACCTGATGAGTACAATAGAATCTCAGCATGTGATTCTGCCAAGGAAATATGGGAAGATTTGCAAACGGCACATGAAGGAACCACTCAGGTTAAACAGTCCAAGATTGACATGCTCACCACTGAGTATGAGCTCTTCAGGATGAAGGATGATGAGTCTATACAAGATATGCACACTAGATTCACATATATTATAAATGAGCTTCATTCACTTGGAGATGTCATTCCCAGAAACAAGCTTGTAAGGAAGGTTCTCAGTGTTCTACCTGGCGCTTGGGAGAGTAAGGTGAATGCTATCACCGAAGCTAATGATTTACAAACTCTAACCATGGATGAGCTAATTGGAAATCTGAAGACATACGAGATGAAAAGATAGAGAGACAGTGAAAGAAGAGAGCCGAAGAAGGAGAAGAACCTGGTGCTCAAGGCTGAAAACAATGACTCAAGTGAAGAAGATAGTGATATGGCCTATCTTACTAAAAGATTTCAAAAGATGGTTCGAAGGAATGGTGGTATACCAAAAGGGGGCAGTTCAAGTAAGGAAAGGAACAATGATCTCTGTCACAGGTGCAGAAAGCCAGAGCATTTCATCAAAGACTATCCACTTGTGAAGCAGGAGCAATACAAACAAAATCCTGACAAAGCAGCAAAAAGGAACCTGGTTCCAGACAAATGATTCAGTCGAAAAACTACAGCTGACAACATTGTGAAGCAGGCTCTTGCCGCTTGGGGAGACTCTTTCAGTGAATGAGAAAGGGAACCAGATGCAGAAAATAGTTCCATGATGGCAGTGGAAACTGAAGCAACAAAGTATGACTCACTGTTCACGTTGATGGCTCAGTCTGATGATGATGATGAAGATGGTGAGGTAAGTTTCAGGGATGTTCAAAGAAATCTGAAATCCTACTCCTCTAAGAAGTTAAGGTCATTAACAAATGTTCTGATTGATGCTTATTATAATCTTGATAATGATAAGGAGGTCCTGACTCTAGAACTAGGAGAAGTTGAACAATCTAGAGATGATCTGGTGGTCTGTGTAGTGGACCTAAATGAAACCATAGCTAATCTTGAAAAAGAAAAGGAAGTTCTGAATGAAAAAATAACTAGTGTAGAAAATGAGAGAGATGACCTGATGGTAGTGGTCGTCGACTTGAAGGAAACAATAGAAGGCCTTAGAAATGAGAAACACACTCTAGAACAAAAAATTACAGCTACTGAGCTAGAGAGGGATGAATTTTTATTGATAATCACTGACCTGGAGGAAACCAATAGAGAACATAGGATTGTGAGTTTTGGGAAAGGGAAGGAAGTAGCTAGTGAGACACACATCAAGCTTGAAAAGGAATTAACTTATGTAAAAACTAGGCTATATGGTGAACTTGAGAAGAATCGGCAACTTCAGGTTGAATTGGAGAAATTAAAAGTTGATCTTGAGAAATCTCTGAAGTGGACCTGGTCCTCAGATGTTGTCACTGCCATGTATCTCAACAATAGTGGTAACAGGCAGGGAATCCGGTTCCAAAGGGAGAAAACTCCCTACAACCCTCACAGCAAGTATGTCACTATTCCGATAACTGGTTGTGTACCTACTGTGGGAACAATAGGCACTTTAAATAAGATTGTCAAGCCAGGGCTCAATCTGTTCAGAAAAACAAAGTGTTTACTAACAAAGTGACTACTAACAGGGGACCAGGTACCGCTCGCAAGAAACGAATGTTGCCTGCATGGACTAGAAAAGCCCTTATCCATCCCTTTTATCATAACAAGGGACCCAAACTAGTTTGGGTTCCTAAATCTAACCCATAACTTAGATGTGCAGGGAACTGTGGGAGGAAGCGGACTGCAATGGATCATGGACAGTGGATGCTCAAAGCACATGACTGGAAGTACCATGGATTTTCTCTCACTGAAAGCCTTGCAAGGAGGGGATGTACCCTTTGGAAAATGGAAAAGGGGTACATTCTAGGTATGGGGAAGAAAACGAGGTAGAAGTTCGTGTCTAAGTTGGTGATATGAGCTGCTTGAATGCATTTGACAATGATTCGAAGACTTGGCATAAAGGATTGGGGGGTACAAGTTTCTCACTTCTGGATATATTAATTCAGAAGGACCTGGTTCGTGGTCTGCCATATTCAAGATTCACCTGGACACTGTTTCTTAGAACAAAGGATGAGACTTTCGAGGTATTTGTGGCCTTTGTCAAGAAGATCCAAGTGAAGATGGAATTGAAGTTAGCATGCATCAGATCNCAAAAAGCAATGAAGGAATCCTCTGGGATATCCCCTCAAAGCAAAGCCTACAAAGTCTACAACAAAAGGGCACACTGTGTGGAAGGAAGTGTTCATGTGCTATTCAACGAGACACCCTCCTCTAACAAAGGAGGAAACAGTAACGATCAAGATAATGAACCACTTTTGGTCCCTGGGAAATATATGATGTTTCAAAGGGGAAGGCCGATATGATGAGTCAGATGAAGGAGACAGGTGAAGACAATGCAACATCCTCTTCCACTTCTCAAGAGGAACATGGTACTTTAATTACTACCACTGAAGCTGACGAAAGAGTTGGAGATGCAGTGCAAGGCACTCCACAAGTAACAGAACAAGGAGTGCATGGAAATCCATTTAACTTACCCAGTTCCTCTACCAATCAAACTTCAGTCCCGAATTGGAAACACAAAAGCTCCCATCCACTTGATAATATAATCACCCCCTTTGATTCTAGAGTTCAGACAAGATAATAAATCAGAAATTCCCTAGCCTTCTCAGCATTTCTATCCCAAATAGAACCCAAAAATATCAAGGAAGGCTTGAAGGATGTAGACTGGATTATTGCAATGCAAGAGGGATTACATCAATTTGAAAGAAACAAGATATGGCACTTGGTACCTAGACCCTCAGACAGAACCATCATAGGGACCACGTGGGTATTCAGGAATGAGCTGGATGAACATGGAAATACTACAAGGAACAAAGCAAGGCTTGCTGTCCAAGGATTCAATCAGGAGGAAGGGATCGATTATGATGAGAGTTTTGCCCCAGTAGCTCGCATGGAAGCTATTTGGATCCACATTGCCTTTGCTTCACATATGGAATTCACCCTATTCCAAATGGATGTGAAGAGTGCCTTCCTGAATGGTTTTATCAAGGAAGAAGTCTATATCAAGCTACCTCTAGGTTTTGAACGTCATGTACATCCTGAACATGTATTCAAATTGGATAAAGCACTGTACGGATTGAAGCAGGCCCCTAGAGCCTGGTACGAGAGACTATCCAAGTTTCCCTTGGAAAATGGCTTCACAAGAGGAAAGATTGACAATATATTGTCTTTGAAGAAACGGTGAAGGAACCTGCTCATTGATCAGATTTATGTGGATGACATCATATTTGGAGCTGCAGCTAACTCATTATGTGAAGAATTTGCTAAACCCATGGGAAGTGAGTTTGAAATGAGTATGATGGGGGAACTGAATGTCTTCCTGGGTCTTCAAGTGAAGCAGTCCATAAAGGGAACGTGTATCAGTCAGCAGAAATGCATCAAAGAACTCTTGAAAAGGGATGATATGGAAGCATGGGAATCATTGGATCTCTACTCTACCTTACTGCCAGCAGGCCAGACATTGTATTTAGTGTGGGATTATGTGCCAAGTTCCAATCAAATTCTATGGAATCGCATCTGAAGGTTGCTTAGAGAATTCTTATATATTTTAAGGGCACACAGAACCTGGTTCTGTACTATCCTTCAGGGAAACAAAACTCAGTAGCTTTCTCAACAGCTGAAGCAGAATATGTTGCAGCTGCCTCGTGTTGTGCTCATTCACTGTGGATCAAGCAACAATTGGAAGATTTTGGTGTATACATTGATTGTGTACCGCTTCTATGTGACAACACCAGTGCTCTCAACATGGCAAAGAACCTAGTTCAACACAAGAAAACCAAGCACATTGATGTCATACACCATTTTCTCAGGGACAATGTGGAAAAGGGTCTTATTTGTATAAGATTTTGTTAGCACAGAAGATCAAATTGCAAATATCTTCACTAAATCTCTAACCAGGGAACACTTTGAGAAACAGGATGGCACTGGGCTACTTAAACCTAATTGAGAACCTGGTTCTGCTGACATGACTATGATAGTCACACTAAGGTAAAATTGGCTAAAGTGTTTTCTGACTAGGCCAACTCACATCTATACCGTTGCAGGTAAACACGCATGATGATCATAGAAGCTAAATGTACAGTGTTGAACTTCGGAGGAGAGCTGTAAAACCCTTTTACAAAAACAGGCCAGGAACCTGGTTCCTGTACCACAGGTTAGTAGTAATGTGTTTTTCGCATGCTTATTCAAAAGGATAGCAAAATTAATTCAACTGCCACATCATCCGACCTTTCACACCAGCAGTTCTAAACCATTGTCTCCCTTTGCATCTTTTTAATTTTTCCTTCAGAACTTTCTAGCACTTCTTTCACCATGGCCAACGAACAATTGTCTCCTTCTCCTGCCATCAATATCACTCCCACATCTCCACCTCCCTTAACACTACCACCAAAAACCCACTTCTTCATTGTCCCTGATATTACTGTACCCATACCGGTTTACTCCTCATCTCCAGTCACCTCTACTCCTCCGTCAAACCCTGTCTCACTTCTATGTGTTGCAAACCGTACTTCTCCTCCTATTTCTGAACAAACCAAAAGTGCTACTCCTCAGGCGTCAGAGGTCTCTGAGGAAGATCCAGATCAGTACTTAAACTTCTCCGTTCTAGGCTCAGCAGAAAAGGAAGCGGCAATCATGGCTATCGCTGCTAAGTGTCTTATGAATGAAGGAGCCTCCCCTCTGCCTAAATTTCAAGGGGAAGAAACTTCATTCTTAGGGGATAAAAGGACTCTAGTGTTTTTTCGAGTCTCCGGTTCATGGCACCGTCACAGAAAAACATGTTGAAGAACCTGATTCTCTTTCAGCTGAAACAAACCAGGCGGTTCCAGAAGAAAGAGGCTTTTGAGTCTGCCTTGCAGAAAAGTAAGCAGAGTATTAAGAAAAAGAAGAAGAGGTTAAGTAGAGTATTAAGAAAAAGAAGAAGAGGTTGATAAAATAGGGGAAAGTTGTGGCTGACAAACACATTCCAGTGGTTGAGGTTGATAAAAATGCTGTGGAGGAACCTAGTTCCTTAGTGAAAAGATCTACAAAAGTTTGTGGTTGAGAAAGATTTGGTTGAAGGTGGCATTGTGGCTGTTGCAAGCAGGAACGGGAAGTTTGTTGAAATGTCTAGAAAAGAAAAGTGGTAAACTGTGGGAGGACCTGGTTCAATGAAGACCATTCCAAGTGATGGCATTAGGCAGGAGAGTTAACTCAGAAAAGTCTTGTGGGGTCGGACGCTTGACCCGACAATCTAGGAGATGGCAGGTATGAGATAAGTTCTGGACTTAGGCAACAAGTGGAGAACCTGCGGGAGAAACTACTTGACTAACAGTTGTTTGTAAATGCCCGCATGGACCTGGTTCTCAAAACCATTATTGCCTCCTCTTCCAAGCCTCCCTCTTCTAGTGCCCCCTAGGATCCTCTCAGTGGCCAGTTATCTTTTGCTCTGATGTTTTGTGGCTGTTGTTTTCTTTTTGTTTGTCTTTTTTGTGATGGCATGTTGGATTTCACCGTTGCTGCTCCTGTTGAAATAGTCTAATTTCCTATCAATGAAATAGCTCTTCTTTTGCTTGTACAATGCTTGCTTTCCTTTTTTGTTTCTCTTTTCTATCATGTTATGTGCACATATGTGGCATGAGTTAGCTTTGTTAGACTTCCTTATGCCATTTTGTCTGACTGTGTCTTTTTGTTGATGCCAAAAGGGGGAAGAATCAATTAGAAATTATAGCAAGTAATTAAGGGGGAAGCATAGAGTCAGGGGGAACATATGTAGCTTATTGGTACCTTATCTGAAAGTCAAATAGTCATCAATGTTAAAAGTTTGTCATCATTAAAAAGGGGGAAATTGATGGTCTTAAGGTCTTTTAGTCTATGTTTTGATGATCTAACAAACTTTCTGTATAGAACCAAATAAAGGACCTGAAGCATGCCTGGTACAATCATTCAAGTTAATCAACTCAAGATAATCTGGGCAGTGTGCATAAGAACCAGATTAGGGACCTGATCCCTTGGTGTTCCCCTGACAGAAGTACAAGTCAACTATGCAGCTGGAACGCAACTGCAGAAAGTGAATGTCCGCAACTGTACAAAGAGAAACACAACAGGGACCTGGTCCTTTAGGGTTCTCTGACCGAAGTATGAGTCAACTACAGCAGGAAAGCAACGGCAGAGAGTGACTGCCTGCAACTGTACACGCGACAGTGCAACAGACAGTGTAGCAGTCACTTCCCATTGAGAAGAAACATGTACTAATCAAGATTTGACATCACCATTGTGAATTGACATCACCATGGTAATGTCTTTTGTGGTTTAACACCTGGTGCAAAGGATCTGATCGGCTCAACACTTGCAAATCAGAAAAAAAAAACATTCTCTCAAGTGCTAGCAACAGACTCTCTCAATAACAAAGTTGCAGCAACCTCAAGGACCGGATCCAAGATTGAAGATATCTTAAGTCCTTAGGTTTTGTTGAGTCTTTGTTATGTGTTCTTCATTGTAACTCCTATCCTACTTTCTTAAAAGCGTTGATTAGGAAACCTTTTGTAAAATCCGTAAACTCTCAGAGTTTATGTTGTGACTAGGTTTAGTCATAAGTTAAAGTCTTTGTTACTAGAGAGTGACAAAGTGGCTTGTGGTGCGAGTATCACAAGTTAGTCAAAAGCCTTTGTAACTGTAGAGTGACAAAGTAGCTTGTGGTGAGAGCATCACAAGTTAGTGAAAGTCTTTGTAACTAGGGAGTCACAAAGTGGCTTGTGATAAGAGTACCACAAGTTAGTTGAGTAAATTCTTTGTAATGGAGTCATTGCAAAGTGGCTTGTAATCGGTTTTTACAAGTTAGTGAAGTTAAAAGCCTACAGGTGTAGGTCGTGGTTTTTGATCCCCTTGTGTGGGATTTTTCCACGTAAAAATCCTCTGCCTTATTTACGTACAGTTTTATTAGCATTCTCAGCAGAATCTCATAGAGGACCAGGTACTCTACTGGTTGGTGGACTCACACAAACTAACACACAGGCATTTTCACTTCTAGTTCAGGATGAAAAACAAAGAGAGATTAGGCCACTTAGCCATCTATCTATTGATTCAACCTCACTGAATATGAGTACATCAGGACAGGGGACTTTAAAGACAAGCTTCCCAACAAACAACAATTACAGTGGAATTCCTAGAAACAGGCCCATATGTGAATACTGCAGAAAGCCACGACAAGGCACTTCTCGAATGGTCAGAACTATAGCAAAATTCTAGGTACAATAAAGGCAAGAGAGTAGTTGCATATGTGCAAGTTCCCAATGAAATTGTTACCACAAAAGAGAATGAGAACAAAACACAAGATGATGGAAGGAATATGAGTTTGACTAAAGAGCAGTATGAACAACTTGTAAGCTTGCGATCCTCGGGGAATTCACACTCACCTAGTGCCAATGCTGTCATCTTTGCAAGTATGATAGTATGTACCCCTTCCATTGATTTTGGTAAACTTTCATGTAAATTCTTTGAGTCCAAGACTAATACATGGATACTGGATTCAGGGGCTTCCAATCACATGACTTTTAATAGATCCCTACTGTCTAACATCAAATTCTTACCGTATCCTCTTCTAGTATTCCTACCTAATGGAATACAAAGTCAAAGTATCTGAGATTGGTGATGTTGTTCTTACACCAAAATTAGTACTGTACAAGGTCCTTTTAGTCCCTTATTTCAAGTTCAATCTTATGTCTGTTTATTGGTTGACCAAACACCTTAAAGGCATGGCATCATTTACTGATTATACTTGTCTTCTGCAGACCCCTTCAGTGAAGAGGCCTCTGGAGATTGGTAAAGTAAGAGATAGCTTGTACCTGCTTTGCTCCAAGTGTTTGAAAGACAACAAATCCTCCACCATAGCTTCTGATCATCCTTGTGATGTAAATAGTCCTTCTTTGAATAATCTGCAATATTATCTACCTTCATTTGTAAATAAGCCAACTCTGAATCAAATGCAGAACCTTTCTCTTTCAAATGGTAATACTTTTACTTTGAATGTTGATGTTTCCAAATCTAATTCATATCTTTCCAATAATGTGAATGTCTTATGACACAATAGACTTGGCCATGTGCCATTTGCAAAGATGAAAAGTATCTCCACCATACCTACTGAATTTTCCCTCAAGCAACTATTCATATGCACAATCTGCCCCATGGCCAGACAGACCGGACTACCCTTTCCTCAAAAGACTAACACTTCTTCTAAAGTTTTTGAGTTACTTCATGTGGATTTATGGGGACCCTATAATGAAAACACTCATGACAAATACAGATACTTCATCACTATAGTAGATGATTACAGTAGAATGACTTGGACTCAGTTACTAGCATGCAGGAGCAATGCTTTGCAAACAATCAAAACCTTCATCTCCCTAGTTGAAAATCAGTTCAAAACCAATATTTAATCCATTAGATCTGAGAATGGATTGGAATTTAATAGTCTAGAAACCAACACTTTTTTTCAATCAAAAGGGATTATTCACCAAAGAACTTGTTCTTACACACCACAACAAAATGGAGTGGTGGAAAGGAAACATAGATATTTGCTTGAGACAACTAGAGCCCTACTTTTCCAATCTAAATTACCTTTGAAGTATTGGGGGGAGTGTGTTCTAATAGCCACTCACATCATAAACAGATTACCCACTGCATATCTCCAAAACATGTCCCCTTTTGAAGTCTTATATGGGAAGAAACCAGATTATACACAACTGAGAAGCTTTGGTTGCATGTGCTTTCCTACAACACCTAAGATTTACATAAGGAAATTTAAACCAAGGTCGGTTCCACATGTCTTTCTAGGTTATCCATTTGGTGTCAAAGGTTACAAAGTCTTGGATTTGTCAACAAAGAAAATACACATTAGCAGAGATGTTGTCTTCCATGAGTTTGTATTTCCTTTTGAAATATATTCTAAGTCTAAGTCTGTCTCACTTACCAGATTCTTTGATAATATCTGTTCTGATGAACTAGTGACTGTCATCATGACAACGCCACAGAACTTCCTGCTAACAATTCACCTTCTGATTCTTCATACGTGAATTCACCTTGTCTAGTTGATCCTATACCTACTCCTCCCTCTTCACCTTGTTCATCTTCTGATTCTCCCTTTCAAACTTCTCCCCCTGTCAATTCTTTACCTTCTCCCTCATACTCACCTCCTTCTATCAGTTCCCCTTCAGTGCTTTATCCCTCTGAACTTTTAAGAAGATCATAGAGGGAGCACAAAACTCCTACATATCTAAAAGAATATGTACATAATGTCAGCAATGTTGATAAACACTCTTTTTATCTCAATAATTTGTTCTCTAACTATCACCACATAGCCCATGAATCAATGAATCCTAACAATCAGGCTTTGGTAAGCAGCATTTGCAATGACAGCGAACCATCTTCTTTTGAAGAGGCTGCTGTCAGCCCTGCTTGGCAGGCAGCCATGATTCAAGAGGTTGAGGCACTCTATGCCAACAACACCTGGAGCTTAGTGCCTCCCCCATCCAATAAAAAGGCAATAGGTTGTAGATGGGTTTACAAAGTGAAACACAGATCTGATGGCACAATAGAAAGGTTCAAAGCCAGACTGGTTATGAAGGGCTATACTCAGCAAGAGGGTGTAGACTTCACAAAGACCTTTTCTCCAGTAGTCAAGATGACTACTGTGAGAACACTTATTCCAGTTGCAGTAAAGAATAATTGGCAAATGTTTCAATTGGATGTGAACAATGCTTTTCTTCATGGGGATTTGCATGAAGAGGTGTATATGCAAGTTCCACCAGGTCTCATGGTGAAAGATCAATCCCTAGTTTGCAAACTAAATAAATCCTTATATGGTCTTAAACAGGCTAGTAGACAGTAGTATGAGAAGTTAACTGAGGCCTTGTGTTCTAAAGGTTTCAACCATTCCTTGAATGACTATTCACTGTTTTACAAGCAAGTTGGAAATTTAGTGGTGTATGTGGAAGTATATGTAGATGATGTCTTAGTCACGGGAACAGACCAAGAGGGAATACTTCGACTGAAAGCTTTCCTTCATGACAAGTTTAAGATAAAGGATTTAGGTAACTTGCACTACTTCTTAAGACTGGAAGTTCTATACAAGCCTGATGGTGTAGTTATTTCTTAAAGAAAAATTGTTCTAGATTTGCTAAAAGAGTACAATTGTTTGGAGTACACCGTTTTCAGTTCACCTCATGATCCTAATAAAAAGCTCAAAGCCAAGGAGGGCAAACCATTGGAAGATCCAACCTTTTACAGAAAGCTAATAGGGAAATTAAACTTTCTCACCAATACACGATTGGACATAGCCTTTGGAGTACAACACCTAAGCCAATTCATGCAAGACCCTAGGGAACCTCATCTGAAAGCAACCTATCACTTGTTAAGGTATCTCAAGGGTGATCCTACTTTAGGAGTCTCCATGTCCAAGTCTGGTGTTACACCCCATATTTTCGTACATGAAAATACGCCATAAATAAATTTGTTACATCTCGCGTTTTCGTATGTTAAAATTTCTTCTTCAGTTAATTGACGTAGACTCGGGGATGAGCTCATTTTGACGTTAACGTATTTACGTTATTTATAACAAGCGATAAATAAGTGTACTGAAGGATAAAGGGTACACGAATTAAAGAAAACGAATTTCGTTGAAAGTGGCCAATTTGGTATAAAATACGGGTCGAGTGATAATACCCGATAATTATGAAGTAGTACCATGCAAGGTATCATATGACCACAGTAGTATAATATATAAAGTATATATGAAGTATTTTAAAAATAAATAAAATTTTAAGTAACTTGTGGTAATTTTTAAATTATGCGGGTAATTGATTAATTATCGGGTAACAGAACATTACCCAGTTAACTAATAAGCGGACAAAACTTAATTAATTATACCCAAAAGAAACGTGGCAATAGACCACCATTTATGCATATGACTCATAGTCATATATGCTTAGTATGATAAAGTAACGTGTAAATCATTTATATGACTCATAAGAATGAGTCATCTTTTAAAAGGCTTGCTTAACATTAAAGTATTTGGTTCCTTTTGGACAAGAAAATAGTAGTACGTCCAAGNTTAGTCATTTTGACCACATTCTGTTTTGGTTTGAGCAGAATCAGTTTTCGTCCAAATTTCAATCCAATATGGATCAAAGATTAGTCTCAAAAATTCCACGAAATTCCTTTCAATCTCAAGGAACAAAAAAAAAAGACGTATTCCTTCCAAGATTTCAAGCAACCAGAACGCTACTCCTCTCAAAAATTTCAAGGAAACATAAACGTTATTTCACTCGAAAATTTTTAGGAACCAGAAGCAATTTCGTCCATGAATGTCTAAGAAGCAGGGGCAAATTTCGTTCAATTAACGAAGGTTTTCCAACAGAATATTATACAGAGTTTTCCCTACTCCAGGTATGTTAAGGCACTTCCTTCCTTCTTTTGGCATGATCTAATGTGAAATGAATACGCTATTTCATAATGAATCTACTCCTAGCAACTAAGGTTGTCCATGTTGTTCTTTCCGTACAAAGTTATTCGAAGAAAGTATGTATGATCCGTAAGTCCTAGTGAAGTTCATATTGAGGTTATGTATGTCCATAATGTTCTTACGTCACTCCGAAAGGTTTAGAACGTGATCCCATGAGTCGAGCATGGATTATATATATGTATCTATTTTACTCTACCGAGCCGCGCTATAGTCGGCCGGGTACGGCACCTATTGTGCAACCACTGATCAGTTGGGTTTTACCGAGCTCCACGTGGCCGGGTATGATTCTACCGAGCCTTATGATGGCCGGGTACGTTTTTACCGAGTTCTCTTTGAGGCCGGGTACGATATGATGATGATGATGCCCACAGAGGCGAATGTTTTTAAAAGTTTATGTATATATATGTATTATGCATTTCATGTCAGTAGTCCCTAGTGGCACTCAGATGTTACAGGTTGTAGCTCCTCTATCTCTCTTTACATTACTGTTCTTGTTTATGCTTTCCTACCTTATATACTCGGTACTTTATTTGTACTGACGTCCCTTTTGCCTGGGGACGCTGCGTTTCATGCCCGCAGGTCCCGATTGATAGGTGACAGTCCTCCTATTAGGCTATCAGCTCAGCGAAGGTGTTGGTGCGCTCCATTTGCTTCGGAGTTGCTTGTTTGGTTAGTATGATTTAGACGTGTATTGTTTGGTATGGCGGGACTCTATCCCGACCTTTATGACATTTATGTATTCTTAGAGGCTTGTAGACATATGTCGTATACGTGAAAGATTGTACGGCCTTGTCGACCTATGTTTGAGTTTATAAATGATTATGTTGGCCTACTAGGTCTGTATGTCACGTGTATATAATAATGTAATAAGAAAGATACGTTACGTTGGTACTCGGTTGAGTAAGGTACCGGGTGCCCGTCGCGTCCCATCGGTTTGGGTCGTGACAAAAGTGGTATCAGAGCAGTTCTGTCCTAGGGAGTCTACAAGCCGTGTCTAGTAGAGTCTTGTTTATGGGTGTGTCGTGCACCACACTTATAAGCAGGAGGCTACAGGGCATTTAGGACTGTCACTCTTTCTTCTTACTCTAGATCGTGTGGTAGAGCTCTTTTATAAGAATTCAAATTTCGAGATTCTTTTTTTTTATTATTCGTAATAAGACGATACCTACATCCGGAAAGAAGGTTGGAAAGAGAGATAGTTGTGGAAGAGCTGAGTGAGAGGAATTGAATTTTTGTACGATGCCTACGATAAGTAAATGTGAGGCCTTTAGCAGATCATGGGTGTATTGAAAGGTGTAAGCTTCCTGATAAGAAGCCTTAAGGCAAGAATGACTATCCACCTTTATGGTGAAAGACAATGAGAGATTAAGAAGAATACAAGTTTCAACAAGCAAAGGAAGCAAGATAAATAAGGGTACGAGGCGCTCAATTAATGAAGGTTAACAGTGTTTATAATTCAGGCAGAGGAATATAAGCCTTTTAAGCTGTAACAGAGGTATGTACAATTGGTCACACCCATTTTAGTTATGCCATGTGGGGGCTAACAGGTATAGTTAAGAAAAGGACGGGATATCAAGATCCGGCTGGGGTTAGGATAACCCAAATTGGTAAATGGATTGCTTGTGTTAGTTGACATTGCCGAAGGATATTGCAAATGTGCTAATAGATCTCCTTGTGAGACACCCAGATGGCGTACTCTAAAATACTACAATTAGATGTGAATACTAGCATGATCAAAAAAAAAATCAGGAGATAGGCACTGAAAGCCTAGAAGGGATAAATATTACCTTAGTGTGACTCTCGTCCCTAGTAGAGCGAAGACGTTGAGCAACCCGAAGAGCCGATGGATGAAGCAAGGGGAGCAAAAAAAAAGAATGTCTTGCTGAAATTTTCACAAGAAAGGGATAGGCAAAAATATTAGCATAGTATTGAAAAGAGAGATAAGGAAGAATTATGAGTAAGATGCGATACATAGATGACAACGGTAGAGTGTTACAGAACCTATAGTCAAATTAAGAAAGAGACGAAAGGTGATGGGCCTTAAGACAATAAAGAGTATAGGCCATACAGTCACATCCTCATTTCGAGAAATAAATTCGCGACTCTAACATGATTAATAAAAGGAAAAGTTAGACCCTAGAATAATAGAAATCAGTATGGACTGGTGAATAAGATAAACTAAACATGAGCAAGGGACTGAGTGACTTGATCATAATCAGCATCATGAGAATTTCAGATCGTGCTCCGGCAATAATAGAATGAACAACAGAAGAAGATTCATGAGAAATTCAGAGAATGGTCATTCAGGAAGATGCTTCCCTAAAGCAAGCAATGGGAGTAAAGTTAAGCTTAAGGGGAATATATGTGCCAGTTACACTAAGTGTCACCATCGTGAGCAAGGAATTTTATTTTTCTTGGTACAGAAGGATTACCACAAGGCGAGTAAGGGTCATTGATAATGTGAAAGGATGCCAAAGATGAAGAGGAAAAAAAAACATCTATAGGCAGGTCATCATAGCTCCAAGTCTTAGTACTCCCCTAAAGGGGGAAATATGGAGTGATGTGGCATTAAGTCAGAATTAAGTGGTTCTAGTGACTATGGAATTATAAAGGAATAATGCGATAAATGAAAGAACAATGAGATGGCACTTATCCAAATCTTACAGATACGTTACGATTCAAGAATATTGTGCAAGCACGACGTCAAGGAGAGGAAGTAAATATTCCTGCCGAGCTGTTATTAATAAATAAGGAGCCAGTGCAAGACGTAAGTTAAGACAAAGGAAATAACCCAAGAAAGATTACGAGGAATATTGATATGAGAATGGGACAACGAGTAGTTAGTAATTGGTCAGAAAGATCCCAGTTATGGCTGAACAGGAGGTTACAGATAAGTCATCAGATCGTGTGAGATAAACATAATAGAACCCAACATGGAGAATTCAGCCTCGAAGAATATCATTATAATACTTGAGATATATTCAAATAGGAGTCGGGGTAGTTAAAGGTACCGTATAAGTATTACGGGGATAAAAGAAAGTGCAACTGGGAAGACAGTCAAAATATCAGTTCAGAAGCAACCCTACAAGCACAAGACACGGAGGTAAGCAACTACGGATAATTATAGGCAAGGGAGAACATCAAAAGGTCTGTAATAAGCTCACATCATTTACAAGAGTCAAGGGTTCTCCCTAAGTACTACAGCGAAAGACTAGCTGAGGAAATAAGGGAGAAGGCTTCAACTTAAGCACAAGGACCTAAAGAGGAAATGGTCATGTAACAACAGTCTCACAACAACATCTCCAAAGGAAAGTGGCACCTACCGTGGCTCATGAACGGGGAGTACAATTAAAAGTAATATTCGAAGGTCATATGAGTTGCACGAAAACTCTAGCATGCGTGGGAACTAAGATAAGCTAAGTATGCACGTAACAAGGGGGCGGAGAGACCAGGAAAGGTAATAGCTTACATTGAAGAAAGCTAAGCAGGAACGAAAGAAATTATTCGATCAATGATCCCGAGTTTGTGACGTTATGAACGCACTTAAGAGTTTGGAGTTTTATACCTGCATCATATACAGCCATAGAAGATTCTGGTATACGTTAAAAGAAAGAATTGAGCCCGGGTCATAGATGAAGGATTGAATTGTTAAAGGATTTTATCATAAATATCCCTCAGCGCCTATGAAAGGCTAAAGTAATAACTAAATACCAGGAGCCGCAGGTCGGAAAATATCTTAAGCCTACATAGAGGCTGATCAGAAAGAAGATGAGACTAAAGAGTTACATCGACTAAGCAAAACAGGAGGGACCAAGAGAATTATAGACCTCAGGATCACTCTTAAGTAGCAGAGGTATAAGAAAGATAGTACAATAGCCATATTTTATAATAACTCTATGATTAAGCCAACTGAAGAGTACCAGCCTCATAAGTAGTTATAAAAGGCTCAGTATAGCCAGAATGAACTCAAAGGAGTCTAAGACTAGTAGCATTTAGAAGGGATAGAATGATGCCTTGGCAGTGGAATAAGGGCGTAATTATGATAGATAAAAGATGACGTTTGGGCCTTCAATTGAGTAATGACTTGAAGAGGATTGCATGAATTGCAAGGGGCTAAAATACCCATATAAGGTGAGTCACGTTGGAATGCTATAAAATACGGTTATGGAAGTATAGTATCAACCCTAGGTGGATCAATCTAATTACTCCGGATGTCCCTGTGAGACGCGAGCCCCAGCGGTGGTGTTACATAAGAGATAAAGTTATCGGTGATAGATGATGGATAAACCTTAAGGAAAATCGATAATAGATGGATAAAAGTTCAACAGTATGAGATGAGATTTGACCATCAGTCTTAAGGATAAGCAACAAGAGTAGCCTGAATTTAGTCGCTGACCTCAGTAACAATAATCGAAGTAAGGATTATGGTATAGTATGACCAATGTAGATGCAGTAAAGTCATATGGATGGATAATTAGGTCAATGAAATAAGATATAGCCATATTCCCAAGTTCTACAAAGTATCGAGCGAAGAACTTCAGTACACCTATAGATGCCCGGAGAGGCATCCTATTAAGCCTTGTATATGTTTACAAAGTAAGGCCAAGAGATTGGCTAAAAGCTGGAGGAAAAAGGAGAGAAGAGCTACATAGGCACACTGACAAGGTCAGTATCGTGGAGGCTGTATGGTAGGAGGTAGCAACAGTTACGAGATTGGAAGGAATTCGATCACAAGTCGTAGCGTGGGAAAGAGGCCTAAAGGGGGGAATACCCTGGCCTTTGGATTTATTCACAAGACACTTGCCTAGATGGCAAAAGGACTACTAAAGTATTCGGAAGAGCTATGGAATATGATGACGATAAGCGCATCAGTCAACATTCGAGGACGAATGTTTCAAAGGGGGGAGTGATGTTACACCCCATATTTGTACATGAAAATACGCCATAAATAAATTTGTTACATCTCGCGTTTTCGTATGTTAAAATTTCTTCTTCAGTTAATTGACGTAGACTCGGGGATGAGCTCATTTTGACGTTAACGTATTTACGTTATTTATAACAAGCGATAAATAAGTGTACTGAAGGATAAAGGGTACACGAATTAAAGAAAACGAGTTTCGTTGAAAGTGGCCAATTTGGTATAAAATACGGGTCGAGTGATAATACCCGATAATTATGAAGTAGTACCATGCAAGGTATCATATGACCACAGTAGTATAATATATAAAGTATATATGAAGTATTTTAAAAATAAATAAAATTTTAAGTAACTTGTGGTAATTTTTAAATTATGCGGGTAATTGATTAATTATCGGGTAACAGAACATTACCCAGTTAACTAATAAGCGGACAAAACTTAATTAATTATACCCAAAAGAAACGTGGCAATAGACCACCATTTATACATATGACTCATAGTCATATATGCTTAGTATGATAAAGTAACGGGTAAATCATTTATATGACTCATAAGAATGAGTCATCTTTTAAAAGGCTTGCTTAACATTAAAGTATTTGGTTCCTTTTGGACAAGAAAATAGTAGTACGTCCAAGACTTGCATTTGTATACATTAATTTTCAGCTAGCACTATCTGTAGAGCTTTGGTTTTCAAGAAAAGAAGATGAAAATGTTGGCAAGAAAAGGAGTTGTAGCTGCCATTTTGAAAACGCTGCGTACTTCCAAAAATGGAATCTCCCTTGCGTCTTTACCTCTGGTTCCAACAATGACTTTAAGGAGACTTGGTATCACTTACTTGTAAAAGCTCCAAACAACAACTGTCTTTGGCTTAAAACCAAAGACGTTGAAGCAGAAGCATTTTAAAGCTTCATCAGAAGCAATTTTGTTCAAGTTTCATAGAATTCAAAGCAAAGAATTTCGTTCATATCTCACAGAAGCAGAAGCTTCATTTCGTGCAAATAATTCAAGGAACTGGTATGTTAAGGCACTTCCTTCCTTCTTTTGGCATGATCTAATGTGAAATGAATACGCTATTTCATAATGAATCTACTCCTAGCAACTAAGGTTGTCCATGTTGTTCTTTCCGTACAAAGTTATTCGAAGAAAGTAATGTATGATCCGTAAGTCCTAGTGAAGTTCATATTGAGGGTATGTATGTCCATAATGTTCTTACGTCACTCCGAAAGGTTTAGAACGTGATCCCATGAGTCGAGCATGCATTATATATATATGTATCTATTTCACTCTACCGAGCCGCGCTATAGACGACCGGGTATGGCACCTATTGTGCAACCACTGATCAGTTGGGTTTTACCGAGCTCCACGTGGCCGGGTATGATTCTACCGAGCCTTATGATGGCCGGGTACGTTTTTACCGAGTCCTCTTTGAGGCCGGGTACGATATGATGATGATGATGCCCACAGAGGCGAATGTTATTAAAAGTTTATGTATATATATGTATTATGCATTTCATGTCAGTAGTCCCCAGAGGCACTCAGATGTTACAGGTTGTAGCTCCTCTATCTCTCTTTACATTACTGTTCTTGTTTATGCTTTCCTACCTTACATACTCGGTACTTTATTTGTACTGACGTCCCTTTTGCCTGGGGACGCTGCGTTTCGTGCCCGCAGGTCCCGATTGATAGGTTGACAATCCTCCTATTAGGCTATCAGCTCAGCGAAGGTGTTGGTGCGCTCCATTTGCTTCGGAGTTGCTTGTTTGGTTAGTATGATTTAGACGTGTATTGTTTGGTATGGCGGGGCTCTATCCCGACCTTTATGACATTTATGTATTCTTAGAGGCTTGTAGACATATGTCGTATATGTGAAAGATTGTACAGCCTTGTCGACCTATGTTTGAGTTTATAAATGATTATGTTGGCCTACTAGGTCTGTATGTCACGTGTATATAATGATGTAATAAGAAAGATACGTTACGTTGGTACTCGGTTGAGTAAGGTACCAGGTGCCCGTCGCGGCCCATCGGTTTGGGTCGTGACAATCTGGGGACTGGGCTGTTAGAGCTTTTTGTGACTCTGATTGGGCCTCTTGCCCTGACACAAGATGGTCTGTCAGTGGGTACATTGTTCTATTGGGAAACAGTCCACTCAGTTGGAAATCTAAAAAGCAGGAAACTGTCTCTCTATCTTCGGCAGAGGTAGAGTACATGTCTCTTAGAAAGGTGGTTGGTGAGCTGGTTTGGTTGAGTAGAGTTCAATCTGAACTGAGAGTCCCTTCCATTCATCCCATTTCAGTATTTTGTGATAGTTTGTTAGCTCTACGCATAGCTAAAAATCCAGTTTTCCATGAGCGTACTAAACATATCGAAGTTGATTGCCACTTTGTGAGGAAACAGCTGCAAGAAGGCCTTATTTCACTGCACCACATTACAACTGACCATCAATTGGCGGATATACTTACCAAGGCCCTAACAAGCATCAAGCACTCTGGAGTATTAGCCAAGTTGGCAGTGTTTTCACCACCTCCAACTTGAGGGCGGGGAGGGGGTGAGTGGGTGGGTTATTGAGATATCTTATTTAATTAATACTCAGTTGTATTCTTCATAGTTAGATAATTAGTTGGAGTTGTTAGAAAGTTAGTTAGCATTAGTTAGTATTAGTTTGTTAATAGTGCCAGCTGTACAAAGTTGTATAAATATGCTCTGTATTGCATCAATAAAGTTTGAGCTTCATTTCATCAATTCCACCGCCTTTCTTCTTCTCATTCTCTCCTAGTTCTAGAAGCTTCACTGCTCACCATGACAGACATAACTGAGCTCATTCATTCTAATTCTCGGTGAAGATCTTTACAGACCCCTTAGAAGATCAGCAAAATGAAGAACAATGCTTTGTTAATGTACAAGAAAACAAATATGAAGAATGCTTTGTTTGTGGACAAGAAACTAATCATTTGTTTATGGATAGGAAAGTGCCTAACAGCTATTATTATTATTATTATTATTATTATTATTATTATTATTATTATTGTTATTGTTATTATTATTATTATTGTTATTGTTATTGTTATCATTATCATTATCATTATTCAGCTGCATCATCATTGGTAAAAGATATTAAGGAATGGCACAAAAACAATGTATACTAGTGTTAAAATGTTACATGTACAGTGGATAATCAATAGAAAATCCAATTTCGTTCTCAAATTTCAGAATCTAATTTTTCCCCAAAACTACACGAGACAATCTTTGTAATTGTGCATCAACCTCATCAGCCAAATCTTCTTTCCCAAACCTTTTAAAACCCCTCCTTAAAACCTTAGCTACATATTCATCAATTTCAATTCCAGAACCCCATCCACTCCTTTTCATCAATTCATAAACTCTAACAGTTGATTCAACCTGTTGACCTTCAATCAACGCCCTCACTAATCTCACCAGCGCCTTATCATCCAGCTGAATTTTACCCTCTTTCTCCAAATCACAAATCAAATCATCAATATGTTCGGTCAAACCTGTCCGAGTCAAAGCTAAAACCATATCAGCGTAAAGACCCAAATCGGGAACACTACATTCAGATTGAACGGCTGGGAAAACTTTGAGGGCTAAATCGGTAAGGTCTTGTCGTAAAAGATCTTTGAAGGCGGAAATGAGATCTGCTTTGATGAGACGAGAGAGGGTTTTGGCAACTTGAGCTTCAATCTGGGACGGGTCGGTTCTCTGGGTGCGTTTTAGAGCTTGAATTGCTTGGATTGCTTCTATGCTCAGTATTCGCCCCTTGACTAGAGGTCCACGGTTGCTTCTAGGGCCGCCACATCGCACTGAGAATTGTCTTGTGGTGGTAGATTTCAATGGACGGGTTACTGAAGAATGTGGTAAAATGAAGTTGAGGTTTGTGGATATAGAGGACGCCATGAATGCGATTACGTTAAAGGTACAAGGCTGTGAATAGGTTATAAAGTAACGGGTCTCAGAAACCCGCATTAGTTTAATTTTGGTTACAGTTTGGTCCCTATAGTTTATATATCCTACATTTATACACTCGAGTTTCTTTTTTTTGGGGGGGTTAAAGTTTGTTTAAAGTTATTTTAAGCCACTGAAAATTTTCTAATTTCAGACAGGTCATTTTTAATCAAATAGACCTTCAACGTTTAGAACATAAGATTAAACTCAGGTAGCTAGTCTATTCTGAGCTTAAGTACGTAAAATGATCAAAAAGGATGTATCTTGATCATGTTTGAGCTTCGAGTCTTTTTTTTGTTTTGGTTCCATGTTTGAATATAAGTTTAAAGAATATCTTAATTTCTCATAAAAGATAAATTTACTGAGAATTAAAATGAACTCATTGAATATTTTGGTAGTCGATTGATTGACTTGAATCTAAGTTGGATTGCGCATGGATTAGTGGAAACAAAATAAATATGACTAAGAATGAATAAATGAAAAGGTAAATTTTAATTATACGAATTAGAATACCATAAACTCAAGTATTTAACTTAACTTTGAATCCTTTTTATCAATGATCATTCAAATCCAACAAAAAAAAATCGATAGAATCAAGGAAAGAATCAGATAAAGAATATAAATAACTTCCAAGAAAAATGTTAAGAGCCATTTGGCCAAGCTGCCAAAAATCTGCTTATTTTAAAAAATACTTTTTTTCAGATTTTGTTTTTTGGTAAATAGCATTTCTATTCATTTCCAAAAATTGACTTTACAAAGCAAGTAGATGCTGACCATCTACACTCATATTTACATCAATCCTGTAGCCTAAGTGAAATAAGCACTTTGACTAAGTACCTAAAATCAAAAACATCAGAATCTTATACATCAGTAAGAGAGACATTCGCCTAAGGATAACAGTTAAGCTTTTCGAGTGTTCCTTGCCAATGCTGTATTAATCGACCCCTCGTGTGTATATGGATTGCTATTTCCTTGCAAATGCTGCTAACAGTAGTTATCCCACCCTGGAATCTGAGTTTGTTACTTTCTCTCCATATGGTATATATCATCATACCAAAGACGCAAGTAACAATTGCCCAATGTCCATTCTTCTTTGTAGCATACTTACTTATCCATGCCACTTCACTCTGCCAATCTCGGATAGTTCTATTATGCCCAAGCCATTTCAATAGTCTCGACCATAATTCTTTAGTCATAGTGCACTCAAAGAAGATATGATCAAAGACTTCATCCGCTTGCTTACAGATGATACATAGTTGGGGGATCTGAACCCAAACTTCAAGAGCCTATCGACTGTAGCTAGCCTACTTTGCAATGCTAACCAAAGAATAAACTTGAATCTGAGATGTAAATTTGGTTGCAAAACAATACCTTTCCAAGGTACTTTTGGGAGTTGAGGGAGCTGCAATCTATAGATTTTCCTGATACTGAAAGATTCACCCTTCTGTAATTGGCCCAATCTGCTCATAAGATCACCCTGAATTCCTTGAACTTCTCCAATGAACTTCCTTGTTTCCAGTATTTTCCGAACCACCCAAGCTGCATTCTTGGGTATTGGCATGTGCTCCAACATGTTATGTTTAATATAGAAGGTATGAATCCACCTAATCCATAAACAATTCTTCTTTTTTGCCACTGCCCACAAGTGCTTTGCTACTGCAGCTTTGTTCCGATATACCATATTCATCACATTTAGGCCTCCTACAACATGTGGTAGACAAACTTTCTCCCATGAGACCAATGCATTTTTAGAGACATTTGATGTACATGTCCACAAGAAAGATCTGCATATAACTTCAACCATCTTCATCACTTTTTTTGGTAGAAGAAAGATCTGTGCCCAGTATGATTGATTCCCAAACAGAACTGATTTGATCAGTTGCACACGCCATGCATATGAAAGTAGCCTTGCTGTCTAGCAATTAATTTTCTGTTTGATCTTCTCTACTAAAGGCCAACACTAAATAATTGAGAGCTTTTTAGATGCCAAAGGAACCCCCCAAGTACTTAAATGGCAAAGTACCTTCAGAATACCCCAACTCTTGCAAAATATCCTGCTTCTGTGCATTTGAAACACCGGCTAAATAGACAGAACTCTTATCTGCATTTGCTTGAAGACCAGAAGCCTCAGAGAACTTAAGGAAGGTCTGCTTTAGCAACCTAATAGACTGAATATCAGCCTTACAAAACATAAGCAAGTCATCTGCAAAACAGATATGCACCACTCCATGCTTTTTACACCTGGGATGAAACTTGAATTCTTTATTTTTCATCAATTGTGCAAACTCCCTCTGTAAATACTCCATAGCCAAAACAAAAAGATAGAGCGACATTGGGTCCCCTTGCCTTATCCCCCTTCTTCCTTTAAAGGTGTTGTTAGACCACCATTTATATTTAGAGAGTATGACACTGATGAGATACACTCCATAATCCAGCTTGTGAACTTATGAGGAAAGCCCAGCTCTAACAATATTCTTTCCAGAAAGCACCACTCTAATGTATCATAAACTTTCCTCAAGCCCACTTTTAGTACACATCTTGGGGAGATTCCTTTCCTACGGTATCCTTTGAACAATTCATGTGTGAAGAGGATGTTGTTAGTGATACAACGACCCTCAATGAAAGCTGATTGTGACTCCCCAACTAGCCCTCCAATGACCTTCTTAATTCGAGCAGTTATCACCTTTGTGATTATCTTGTACAAAGTTGTACAACATGCTATGGGTCTGTAGTCTTTGACATGGCTTGGATTCTGCACCTTAGGGATTAAGGTTACAGTAGTGCTACTGACTCCTCGATGCATTTTCCCAGTTGCAAAAAACTGTTTTGTGGCTTCACAGATGTCATTCCCCACCTCCTGCCAATGCTTAGTGAAAAATTCAATAGGGAACCCATCTACCCCTGGGGCCTTTTCATGAGGCATATCTTTAATTGCATTTAGGATCTCCACCCTTGTAACTTCTTGAATCAATTCTTCTTTCTGCTGGAGAGTAAGGCATGTCCCTTGGTGTATAACTTCTGAATTTGGGCATCTGTGAACATTTCCACCTTCACCCATGAGCTTAATAAAGAAAGAAATGAACTCATTCTCCACTTGTACAGGATCAGTCAACTTTACTCCATTGTCATTATATACTGAAGCAATGAAATTCTTGCTTGTCCTCAATTTCCATTGTGCATGGAAATATTTTGAATTTGAATCACCACATGCTATCCAATTTGCTCTAGATTTTTGCTTAGGAACCTGTTCTTCAACATTACTCCATTTCTCTGTTTCTGCCAATGCCAACCTCTCTTGATCAATCAAGTTCTGGTCCAAAGGATGAGTCATAAGTTGATTCTGGATGATTTCTAGCTTGTGTCTTGCCTGATTCAGCTGGTACTTATAAGAAGCCATGTAAGTATTCAAGTCTTTTAGGTCCATCTTCAACATTTTTAACTTCAACCAGATCCTCTGCACATCCTGCTTCCATACTCTTTCAACTATCCCTTTAAATTCTGAATGCTCCATAACTGATCTATATAGTTTGAAAGGCTTAGGGTGTATTCCCCTCTATTGATTCCTTTGACTATATTGGAGTAATATAGGAGAGTGATCAGATACCTCCGGATTCAAAAACTCTGCTTCAATATGGTTGTATTGTTGTAGCCACTCAAAATTCCCAAAAGCCCACCTGCTATACACTCTTTTATCAGGTTTTTGTTTGTTGCACCAAGTATAGTGCCACCCTAAGCTCTTCACCTGAGAAAGTTGTAATGTATTTATCATATCCTGAAAGCCTTGTGTCTCAGCTTGTGTAACTGGTGTTCCTATCTTGTCATCAGTATGAAGAACATTGTTGAAATCCCCACTAAGCAACCAGTAATCCTGGATATTAGTCCCTATCTGAATGAGCTTCCTCCATAGTTGATTCCTTTGGGTACTATCATTACTTGCATAGACTACAGTTTCCATAGCCTTAAAATTGGAATTAGTCTCATGAATTTCACAATGTATAAACTGATCATCAATCACTAAAATCTGGATATTTACATTACTCTTACATAGCAACCAAATCCTACCATTTGGATGTGCATTATAATTGCAACAAGCACTCCAGTCCCTTGCCACTTGTTTCATAATTCTTGCAGCCTTCCTTTCTTTAACTCTTGTTTCTAAACACCCAATAACATCCACCTTATACTTCCTCGGAAAGAGCCTAAACTCCTTCTATTTATGGGGCTTATTCAGCCCCCTTACATTCCGAGTACAGAGATTCATTTTTGGGTGAAGCTGGAAGGGCCAGCGTCCCCTTGTATTGTGTCTGTGTCATTCATCTGCAATATTCCAAATCTGTTGCTAGAGCTAATTGATAAATCTGGAGCTTGTTGGGCAGCCTTGCCCTTACCAATTGTTCTAGTATTTTGATCCTTCTGCCCTAATTCCTCAGATTTGTCATTTGCCATTTGAGTACAGCCTTCTGGCATAGACTGTTTTACCAATCCTATTTGCATCCCTTCTGTCTCAATTGTAGATTGTTTTACCAATTTTGTTTGCCCTCCTAATTGACCAGTTTCATTCCCGCTATGCTCCTTTGGTAGCCATTTTAGATTAGTTTTGTTCTTATTCCTTTTCCTCTTTGGTTGTTCTTTGAACTCCCTCTCCATTTCCTGCTTGTCCTTCAACCAACATTCAGTTGAATTATGTCCAAACTGATGCATTCACAACAAAATTTAGGTTTCCAATCATATTCAATCTGCTGGTTGATTATCCCTCTTGGAGTTTGCATTTCAGAACTATCCGGTAGAGGATGTGAAACATCATCTTCAACAAGCACTCTTGCATATGATACCTTCTCCGTCTCAGCAGTAATTATATCTATGTATAGAGGCTTCCCAACAACACTAGCTAGCTTGCTCAATACTTCTAAGGACCAAAAACCCAATGGAAGTCCCTGAAATTTGATCCATAAAGGAATAACACTCATACACCCAGGATCAAACTTGAAATCCATACTCCAATGTTGCAGAATCAGAGGTTTATTATGGTAAGTATATGTGATGACCCAAAAGGTCATCACTTATTTTTAAATTAAATTCTATGTTTCGAGGCCTTAAAAACCTCTTTCATCATCACTTCAATTTGCGTGCGCAGTCCGAGCGTGTTGCCAGAAGTCTATATGTGAAAATCTGTGAAAAATGATAAAATTTGGCTTTAAAATGAATTAAGTTGACTTCGGTCAATATTTTGGGTAAACGGACCCGGACCCGTGATTTGACGGTCCCGGAGCGTCCGTAAAAAAATATGGGACTTGGGCGTATGTCCGGAATCGAATTCCGAGGTCCCAAGCCCGAGAAATAAATTTTTGAAAGAAATTGTTTTCTGAAAAATATAAAGGTTTTTTTAAAAGTGAAATGTTATGTGAAACCTGTGGTATCGGGCCCGTATTATGGTTCCGGAGCCCGGTACAAGTTCAATATGATTTATATGTGTTGTCGGTAAAATTTGGTAAGAAACGGACTTGAAACGACGTGAATCGGATAGTTATTGAGAAAATTGGAAATTTGAAGTCATGAGAAAATTTCATGATTTTGATGCTAAATTCATAGTTGTTGATATTATTTTAGTGATTTGAATGCACGAGCGAGTCTGTATGATGTTTTTAGGGTGGTGTGCATGTTTGGTTTGGAGCCCCGAGGGCTCGGGTGAGTTTTGGATAGGCCACGGGGTGAAATTTTGGACTTAAGGAATTGCAGGTCTGCAGGCTTCGCATTTTCCAACCTCCCTTCGCAATTCCTAGCTCGCATTTCCCAACCTCCCTTTGCAATTCCCAGTTCGCATTTTCCAACCTCCCTTCGCAATTCCCAGTTCGTATTTTCCAACCTCCTTTCGCAATTCCCAGTTTGCATTTCCCAACCTCCCTTCGCAATTCCCATAACTGCAGCTTCCAACTTTTTATACTTAGCCGAAAAACAATCCCTTTACACATCTTTTCAAAACAAAAACTCCCTAGGGCAATTTTCCAAGAACAACTCTTCTTCCAAATCGATTGTAAGTCAATCCTTACTAGTTTCGTTCAATCATTAACATCTTTTAACATGATTTCAACTCAAAATTAATGATTTTCATGGAAAAAATTGGGTGTTTTGGGTAGAACCTAGGTTTTTCAAAAAAAAAGGATTTGGACCTCGATTTGAGGTCCCATTTCAAAGAAAATTATATATTTGAGTTCATAGGTGAATGGGTAGTTGGGTTTTGATTCGAACCTCGGGTTTTGACCATGTGGGTCAGGGGCTGATTTTTGGCTTTTTGGGAAAGGCTTTAGAAAACTTATTTCCATGCATTAGAAATTATTTATTTGGCATTCATTGATGTAAAGTAACTTGTGACTAGATATGAGCGAATTGGTGGTGGAATCACGAGGTAAAGCTATAGTTGAGGCTTGAACTGAGTTCGTGGCATCGATGTAATTGTTTGGTCTAACCTTAGCTTTAGGGAATAGGAGTTTGATCTTGTATGCTACATGTTATGTGTTGAGTACGACGTATAGGTGTGGTGACGAGTATCTATACATCGATGTCGTGCATGACCGTGAGTCTTAAAAGGAAAGTTATTGTGTTATTGTGTTATTGAGAACTACTACGAGTTCTTGACTCTCTGTGTTGAGCAAGGTTTATAATTATTCTCGTAAAGATTACTCATGGTTGAGCATTTGTGTTAGTTGAGGTAGTAGATGTTGGAACAAGTTTGGTTATAGCTGATTTTCCCTTGCCGGGATGTGTTCATTCTTATTGTTGACTCCCTTGCCGGGATAGTGTAGTTCTTATTGATCCCTAGCCGGGACTCTTGTTATGGTTGATGTTGATTGTATATTTTTATCGGGTTGCACGCCGCAACAATGATATATTTGGATCGGGTTGCACACCGCAACAATGACATATTGGATCGGGTTGCACGCCGCAACAATGATATATTTGGGTTGGGTTGCACGCCGCAACAATGAGATATTTGGATCGGGTTGCAGGCCGCAACAATTATATGATTGGTTCGGGTTGCACGCCGCAACAGTGATAAATAATATGGATCGGGTTGCGTCGCAGTAGTGTTGTCACATGTTGGGATCGGGTTGCGCGCCGCAACAATTGTTGATACCAAGTGTTTATGGATTGGATACAAGTTCCTTAGTGTTTCACTGTGAATTCTAAGTTGTCCTTATGCCTTTATTCTTGACTTACTGTTGATACTGATATACCCTGCAGCATGTACCCCCTCCCATCTTTACTTGTTTATTCTTGTTTTATTTTCCGCTGTATATTATATAACTGCACAGGATTTATTTGGTAGTCTGGTCCTAGCCTCGTCACTACTTCACCGAGGTTAGGCTAGGCACTTACCAGCACATGGGGTCGGTTGTGCTGATACTACACTCAGCACTATTTTGTGCAGATCCCAGTGCTGCAGATTTCGGACCTCAGTGAGGTTTCAGCTTCTTGCTTACCAGGCGACCCGAGGTAGTCCTGCAGGCGTGCGCAGGCCTTAGTGTCTCCCTCCATCTATTTTTTTTTTCCTGCTTCTCTTATGTAGTTCTGGAGACAGTATTTTGTTATTTCTTTCAGACCCTTATTTGTAGTACTCTTGGACAGTCTGTGAAGTTGTGACACCAAATCTTGGGTGGTTTTGTTATGGGATGGTATTATCAGTATTGTTAAGTTACAATTTATTTCTTCCGCGTTTTAAATTATGTTGCTATAAACTGTTGATGCTAAGTCATTAAATAAAATAAAAAATGGAAGACAAGTCAAATAGTTCAGTTAGTTGGCTTGCCTAGCTTTCACTAGTAGGCACCATCACGACTCCCGAGGGTAGAAAATCCGGATCGTGACAGTATACGGTCCAGCTTGTAAAGCCAAATCCCTTTCCTCAATGTTTTGGAATATAAAAATATAGTATCCTTCATCATGATAAAAGATTTGGGACTTTTCAACAAAATTCCAAACATTAGTAATGTAATTGTCCATTGATTTCTCATAAGGATTATCACCCAAAACATACCAAATCAGCACTGTACTCCAGTAAATTTCCTGTTCCATTGTATCTTCTGTTTCAATTTGCACAATGAACGTACCTTCTCGTATAGCAGGGGGAACATAATTCAATATCTTACCCATTTGTGAGCTTCGATTCTTATGCATGGTAGGTACTTCTTCCTTATTTCTAATTTTCTCTGAAGGTGCTATTGCTGAAGGAATTTGTACAGTATTTCGTGCTGTTGAAAATTGCAATCGTCGATGAACTGTCTCCATATTTTCCTTCATTGCAGATTGTTCCCCTTCACACTCAATTTCCTCCATAATTGGTTGAAATTTTTGTGACAGAAAACTTCCAAACGTCAATGGTATCAGTTTCTGTTGAATTCCGGTGTCCGGCGTAACTGTCGCTCCATCAATTTCCACACCTTGAGCTGGATTGTGAAAGACTGTGGGTGCACTTCCCACACCCGTTAGCCATCGCCTAGGTTGAGATTGAGCTGGTGTTTCCATGTTTCCTTCATTTTCCTTTGCTTCCGTCGGTGATGGAAGCTTCTTCCTTTGTCTAGTCATGGCAGAAGCGTACGTTAGCTAAACCTTGCTAAACATGCGCCTCAGAGCGCCTCTAAAAAGTTTATGTTTGGCCAATTCATTTAAGTATTTTTTTTGTAACATTTGATAAACAAATTGTGTTTGGCCAATCTTTCTAAAAAGTGCTTTTGAGTGTCAAATTACCAAAAAAGACAGTACAAAGGTCTTATAGTTATTTTAAAGAGAAAAATAAACTTAAATATTTATCGTAAGATACTTTTATTATTTTTTATTTTATTTAATTAAAATATGAAACATAAAGTAAACATACATATTAAAGATTTAAATCAATTTTACATATATAGTTATACCAAAACATATAATATTATCTTGTATAATTACTTATTGTTGCATGATGATTTGAATAATCAAAATACATCATTCCATATGTAGAAATCTATTCCACAAATTACTATATATTGATAATCCACCATGAAATAATAAATAAAGTCACTTGCATGTGATAACATTTCTCAATAATTTCATCTCTACTTCCATCGCACAACACCTCCATAGTAGTAGAAGACTTGCCTTGCATTTCTAAAGGAATACCAGAAGGCTCATCTCCTTCCTCCGTCTCTGAAGTAATGTCTTTATTAGCATAATAGTTGAATTTCTTATCGGTAGAAGAATATTGTCGGATGAAATTATGTATAGCCATGGTAGTTATAACTAGATGATTCTGAGTGTCAAACTTAAATGATGGCATTTAGCGTAAAATAGAAATATAATTTTAAAGATCGGAAGAGCANTACAGTTATCAAAACAGTCAATCTCAAGGCACAATAACAAATGGGATAGATGATTTGCAGTCAAGGATACAACCCCATTTTTAGATGTAGCTATCTTCTACCACAAAAGGCATGTTCGGTCACAAAGTCCAGATACCAATCAATCAGAACAATAAATAGAGAAATGAAAGAAAATTCAAGGGTTTTTAAAAAACAAAACCTAGAAAACATGGACTACCCACATCCAGAGCATGGTTTTATCTGTTCCGGCACATGATTCCTTATGACACATAAAACAAGCTATGAAAAACTCATTGCATTATCTCATAAAGAACTACTTTTTCCTCACATTAGCTGCTACCTTTCTGGTAAGAAATTTTTTTGAAGTCTTTACATTAGCTGCTACCTATTTCAGCTAACATCTCAAACCTCTAAAGCTACCTTACTAAAACTACTCCCAGACAGATTTAACATAGCATTATTACTAGTTGCAAAGTGAATTTTTCAAACACTTTCTGATCACATTTAACAACAAAATGGAATCAATTTATGATGCTTTTAATGTAACATGTTAAAAATGTAATATTTCTTCAAAATAATTAAGAAATTGATGCCTGAATTTGAACTGAAAATTAGTACAAATCATGCCATTCTTTTTCCTAACAAGAATTAACTTATGTTTCACAATACTTTCATATCCTATCAAGTTATCTTCTCCTCTGACTTATGTTTGACACTGCTTAGAAAGCCTGTTGGACGCAGAGTATTCAAGAAAAAAGCCCAATTACAACAAAAAAATTGAAAAAAAAAAACACAGAATGAGCACATATTATACTCTGATTTATATATACATTGCCATCTGGTGGACATCCCTTTTAGCGCTATTTTATAACTATATCATTACATTCAGCACAAAAAACTAAAAACCACAGAAGAAAAACAAAAATAAAAAGGTAACAATCCAGATCACATATGTCACGCTCATATAAACAAACTAAAGCATATAATTTCATTCATATAAAAGCTTCAGAAGAATGAACGAAAACAAAGTAAAAATTTACTCTCTTCTCGCCAAGGAAGTTACGGATCTCAATGGACTTGTTACCACCGGTGATGGAGGCATTGATGGGGAAGTGAGCATACACGAAACGCATCTTGTAGCGGTAACCTTTGGTAACACCAGTGATGAGATTCTCAACATGGCTAAGAGCAGTACGGATAGCAGCGGTAGTCTTACGAGAACCAAACCAAGCGTCGATCTTCAGCTTCTTCTTGCCAGTTTCCTCGTCCTTGATCAGCTGAAAATCGAGGTTGAGATGCTTGAAGTTTCGGACAAGTTTGCCCCTTGGTCCCTCTACTTCGATTTGCTTTGCCTTCACCTTGATGCTCACGCCGTCGGGGATATCCATGGTTTCTGATGACAGTATGGTCTTCATCTTGTCTTAGTTTCTCTGTATCGCTCTCCCTCTGTGTGTGTGTGTGAAAATGGCGATCGCTAAAACCCTAGCAGCGATGTGAAACCTTAGAGAAGGAAGAGCTCTTTAATATGCTGTGGTACTTATTGAAACCCTAGCTGTGATGGGCCTAATTACTATTAGAGTCCGGAGGCCCAACCCAGTCAGCAGGCCTATGTGACCCAATTTTTTCACCAGACCATTTTTATTTTGGGGTTTTGACACAGTTACCCACAAAAACAAAACTATTTACCCTTGTCTACCCATTTGTTTTTCTACCCATAAACTAATTACATTTCCTACCCATAGTAGGTTTTGTGGGGAATTTTCTCTTTATTCTCCAATTCTTTTTTATTTCTATGCTTCTTTTCTTTTCTTTTTCTTTTCTCCTTTTCTTTTTTCTTGTTTTCTTCTTATTTTTTTTCTTTTTTCCTATTCTAATTTCATTTAACTTCTTTTTTTTATATTCTTTTTCTCTTCATAATCTAATTTCATTTACTATTTTCAGTATTTTTTTTATATTATTACTAAAGAAAAATAAAATTGCGTACCAATTAAATGTAGCTAATACAACCAAAAAAATATTAACTAACATTTGATACCAGTGTAGTATATAGTTATACCAACAGGGTATACAATTGTACGCAAAGAGTTAAAAAAAGTTTAATTCAATTATTAAACTGAAATAATATCAGTTGTCAATAAAAATTTTAAAAAAATCTAAAAGGATCTAATTGTAAGAGTATACCGTTACATTATATAGCATACTATAATTTTTTATTTTTTTTTGCATTTTCAATTTGCCGCTCACGCTAGGTAAAAGCTTAAAACAAATTAAAAGGGAAAAGGCAAGTGAATTTACGGGTAATAAGAATACTATTATAGTATATTGTATACTATTACAGCATATTGTTACAATATCTTGCATATTATTACAGTATACCATAACAATATATTTGTATACTATAATGGTATACTGTTGTAGTATAACTATATACTCCTATATTATATTAGTATACTGTAGCGGTATACTGTTAGGTATCAGTGTTCTTCTTCGATTATTACTGTAGTCGTGTTCTTCTTCGATTTTCAACTGAAAATTTCGATCTCAATCACCTCAAATCAGCTCCAAGTCTCGACCAAACTGACTCAACATTTAGTTACAGTTGCCAATCGATATTTTAATCACGCCAGTCAAAATCTAATCAAACAATTACAAACTCGACAAATGCAATTTATGATTTTCAAGTTTCAAGGTCTTTCAATGGTTGATCTAATTTTTCTTACAATAAATCACTATGAACTTCTCAAAAGATATTAGAAATAATTATTTGTAACACTAAACGTTCAAATTCTGCTTCGTTGCAGGTACTAATTATTTCGGTTTTGAAAAATTTGCTAATTACTTTTAATATTAATCATTTAATACTCAATTACTAAATTGTTAGAGTTCTACATTCCTTTTGTTAGTTGCATTTGATTTTTTTTTTAATTATCACCGATAAATTAAAATAAAAAATCAGCATAGCTACTAAGTACAGAGAAAGCCTACTTTGAAACTTTTTTATAAAAGAACAATGAGGACATTAACGTTTGGAATCAAATATAAGCTTCGGCCAGAAAGGAAAAAAAGAGAAAAGGAGAAGAAAAAGATGAGGATAAGTGTAGGGCAGTTGTAGTAGATGAATTATGCGGGTAAATACTTTTGGTCGGATAGGTATTTAGTGTAACTAGTTTGAGAGTAGGTAGAAACGGGTAATTATTTTATAGTAGGTAGGTATATAGCATAAATTGCTCTACTAAAAACTAGTAGAAGTCACTTACCTCATGCTTGGTGATGAAAATAGCACTCCAAGGTTGCTCCAAAATCGGCTCCCATGGAAGAAATGAAGTGAAAATTAGCCAAACTTCGATTTTTAAAGAAATCTCTTTGCCTCCAGCAGTTTTCGCTTCTGCGGAAAAATTTCCGCTTCTGCGGTCCCGCTTCTGCGGAAATTTTTCGCTTCTGCGGTTATGACAGCAACCAGCACTTTTCTCAACACGGAAATGAGCATAACTTCCTCATACGATGTCCAAATTCGACGATTCTTTTTGCTATGGCTCCAAAATTACGATACGGATCTAATGGTACAATAAAAACTTAATTTGGAGCTCATTTGCTTAATATGGTACCCTTTTATGTCCAAAGAAACGATGTTGAAACATCAAATAAGAGCGAGATGCAACCCGAAACACACCCGAGGCCCCCGGGACCCCGACCAATCACACCAACCAGTCCTAAAACACATTACGGACTTACTCGAGGCCTCAAATCACATCAAACAACGCTAAAAATCATGAATCAACCCCCAATCCAAGCTTTATGAACTTTAGAACTTCCAACTTCTACTTTCGATGCTTAAACCTATCAAATCACGTCCGATTGACCTCAAATTTTGCACACAAGTCATATTCGACATTGCGGACCTACTCCAACTTTTGGAATCGGATTCCGAACCCGATATCAAAAAGTCCACTTCCGGTCAAACTTCTCAAAAATCTTCAAATTTCTATCTTTAGCCAAATGACTCCAAAATGACCTACGGACCTCCGAATTCACTTCCGATCGTGCTCCCGACTCCAGAATCACCATACGGAGCTATTCATAGACTCGGAATCCCAAACGGACATCGATAACACTGAAATGCACTTCAAGCCAAACTTATAAAATTTCTTCCAAAATGCTAACTTCCACAATAGGCGCCAAAACGCTCCCGGGTCATCCAAGACCCGATCCGGGCATACGCCCAAGACCGAAATTATCATACGAACCTGCTGGAACCTTCAGATTCCAATTCCGAGGTCGTTTACTTAAAATCCAATCTTAGTTAATTCTTTCAACTTTAAGCTTCCGAAACGAGAATTCTCTTTCCAAATCAACTCTGAACTTCCCGAAACTTAATTCCAACCACGCGTACAAGTCATAATACCTGAAATGAAGCTCTTCATGGCCTCAGACTACTGAACGATGTGCCAGAGCTCAAAACGACCGATCGGGTCGTCACATTCTCTCCCACTTAAACATACGTTCATCCTCGAACGTGCTGAAAACTACACTAAAGTAGTCTGAAATCACTGTTTGACTTCTCATGCACCTTCCGTGCCACCACAACTCAGTTGAGCACATCAGCTCGATCAATTATGAAGACATTCCCTTTTATTTAAGCAAGTAAGCCTTAGAGCGCAATTCCAACATCCGGAATTCTATGCCCGGCCTGTTTCCAACATACGATCACCATATCAATCACTACACGCTGTACCCAAACATGACTACATAACTTTGCTGAATTCACACCTTGCATCATTTTACTCACCGGACCACAATAACATTTTCTGATCAACTTAGTCGAAATTCCACGAATCTGATGCTCCTATTGCATCCCATGACATACACAGGTCTTACTCTAACTCTTACAATACCGCCACAACGGAAGAGATGTGCAGAAATTCATAATCAACTGCCGAGTCAACCAATCATTGAGTCTATACTTCTGACAAGAAACATTACCATATTCTGAACCAAATAATGATCTTTGCTCCTTAATATATTTCACGTAATCAGATCGCACTGATCCTAAATCCAACAATCTCGTTTCACCCAGTACGAACTGCTCAGGCAATAAGCCATCCCGACATGACCAAAAGTCTCATATGATGCCACAATGTGCCAATAGGCTACCAATTAGAATGCGATACAAAAAGGAAAATGAACTCTGAAAAGGAATTTCAATTACCCCGCTCGCGAATCATACATGCGACGCGGGCGCACAGCTAATATGAGTTTTCCTCGGAAAATAGGAAACAGAACACATAAAAACAAATATGAGGAACTGTACCGAACACCACACTGTTGCGGTGCGCAACCCGATCCAAACAACATACCCATGATGGCNCATAACGTATAATTTTATTTTTTTAAGAATTTAAATTAAAAAGAAATTAATTATTACTTAACCTAACTAACTTTGTACTTAATTGCCAATGGCCTATTGTGAGGCTATCACTTGGTTTAATGTGGATGCTTTTGCCTGTTCTTTTAATAATAATATAGATAGATTATGCGATGCTATTGTAGATTTATTACCTATTTGTAGGTAATTTTCACAAATTATATTTGATAAATATTTTAAAGATTCGGGAACTAATAATATATAACAGAAGAAATTATTGTTTATCTTGAAAATGGTAATTACAATTAGATTTGATTTTGTGGTTCTAAAAATACGCGATTTATTTTAATGCTAGTTGTTAGGCGATAGATGCTAAGTGTGAGTTAGAAAAGTGAGATAAGAGCTTGAAGGCAGTGTGCAACGCAAACCGAATGGCCGTGAATCGGGGCCTCGAGCTAGCCTGAGCTGGGCCTCGAGGTTGAGCAGATGAGTTCGATCAAGGATGATCGATGAAGGACTAACAGTTTTGGGAGCCTTGATGGTGGCTCTTTATGATCAATGATGAGTAATAAATGAAGAAACAATCAATGAAACGCAATAAATCAAAGGAAAGACAATAGAGAAGGTTTAAGTTAGAGAGCATGGAACGTTCTTATATTGAATATCATGTGTGCAAGAAATGACAAGGGTCCCCTTTATATAGGAGGGGGAATCCCAACATGGTACATGTATGATTATTATAAAGAAACGTAGCTGGTACAGCTATTTACTGGTCTGTACTGGTACAGACTAGTACTATTAGCCGAGGTCGAGCATAGGGAACCCTTGGGGTTGAACCTCAAACTATGCCTCGAGGCTTCTAGAGGCGGGCTGCGGAATGTCATAATGGTCATAAAATCGGGCTCTCCGATTTTAGCCGTATACAGATAGTTCCCGCGTTTCTTAGAGTGAAAACGATAAGAAACGGTCTTGAATTCTTGCCTCTTCGATACTTTCATCATGATGCCAGCTACGCTATATCAAGCGACTGAGGTGACCGAAAAGGTGTCTAAAGGTCGCATCCACGCATCTCTAGAAAAACCTTTGAATTGATTACAACGGTTGGTTGTCTTTTGGCCTGCTCTAACGTACATGATTGGCCTCTAAAAATACTTCTTCCTTCGCTCTTTATTTCCCATTGCATCGTCAAGCCTTCAAAAGAGTTCTCATTTCTCTCTTGCGTTCTGCTCTGATTACAATATCTCCTTTGAAATCTTCTAGCAAGAATGACGAAGACTTCCACCTCTGTCCCTCAAGAAGATGTGTCTTCCTCCTCTTCACGCTTGTCTAAGGGCCAAGCTGCGGTACCCCCTCGTCTTGAGGAATGCATCCTAGGGTCCTACGAAACGACCACCAATTTTAAGGTCGACAAGCCTTCTTCGAAGCTGGGACGATGCAAACCCATGTTCCGATATATTAGTTTAGTAGCAGATGCCGAGAAGGTGAAGACCGACTGGCGCTGGGGGGACGTGGTGCTGGTGGAGATTCCTTCTCGGGGAGAGGATATAACGACATACAAGGCCGGCTTCCTCAGTGTGTATACCTATCCATTTACTCTTGGCCCGGTGGAGCCATTCTCACCTCCAATAGACCCTGTGATCCTCAACTTCTGCGAACGGTATCGAGTGACCCTCGGCCAAATTCATCCGTCGTTTTGGCGCATTGTTTACATTGCCAGATATTTTGCGAACATGATTGAGGGGATGCCCTTCACCCTTGACCATTTGATCAGGATATACAGTCCCCGACTCTTCTGCGGGGGCCTGATTAAGCTCCAATGTCGGGTCTCAAAAGCCTTTTTTGCCTGTACTGACGAGGTCGGGAACGGAGGGCGGATGAGTCGTTTTGTCTGAGTTAGGACCTCGGACCTGATTTCGGCGGAGAAGATGCCATTCCCTAAAAGGTGGAACACGAAGCGTAAGTGGATACGCGAATTAGGTATTTTCTTTTCCTTTTAGATCAATTCCCCAATGAACTGACTTCCTCCGCTGATGCAGCTGTCGTGGTGTACCCTGACGCGGTTAATGATCTCTCAGGCTGGGTTAGCCGCTTAGATTCGACTTGACCATATGTCGAGCGCGTGTGTCGTGACCTGTCTAGGGCTCGATGGGAGGCCAAGAATCATGGTGAGTCCTCACTTCTGCTATAATTGAATCTCCCAGAAGAACCATCACCGATTGCGCCCTTATTCCCCGTGTTCGTATTTTGTATTCGCGCAGATCTGGGAGAGGCCTACTTGATGAGAGAAGCACCGCCTGGGGAAGCGGATACCCCGAAACCTGTCAAAGAGAAGAAAAAATGAAGAAAATCGTCGACTGAGCCTTCGAGATCCAAGAAGGTCAAAGTGGAAGGACCTAAGGCTGATTCAGCACCCTTAACTCCAGAAGTATCGGGGAGTCCCCAAGCTGAAGGTGAGGAGAAAAATGATTCCTCGGTAGCATCCGAGGGAGGAGAAAACCTGACCGTCCCGCATGAGCCGATGGCTCCTAAATTGAAACTTGATGCTGTTGTTGCCCTGCCTCGGGCTGAAGAGGCCTTCGAGGATGCATCGGGTAATATCTCCGAGCTGGTTGACGACCTAAATATTCCTCGAGCTGAGGTACATTTAGTAGGCGATCAGGTGGAGCCTACTTCTGAAGCTCCCCAGAAACAAGAGACGACCCCGATTGATCAGGCCGGGGTTATTGAAGTGAGCGATTCCCCTCCGGGACCTACTTTACCTCTGAGGGAGGTGCGGGATGCCCAAAATAAAGGATCTTCCTTGTAGGCACGCCCGTAAGATGCGTTTGAAAAGCTTTTTTCTCCGTCCGAGAAAACCCTGTGCTTGACGCCCCACTTATTTTTAGTGAGATTGACAGGCTTTGTGAACAAGTAGTTTTTTTTGTGAATTCTGCTCGGCGTCCTGACCTTCGTCTTTCTAACTTTGTTTCTTTCATGGTTTCAGGCCAAGGTGCTTTATAATCAGACCTTTGCCAGGTTTTGAGCCGAGTTGAATCGCTATGAGGGTGAGCGCGGAAGCTTACCTCGGAAGGTGATGAGCTTAGGGCCTTTTTTACCAAGAAGGAGGAGGAGTTGTGTGGCCTTTGGGATTGTTTGGAGGCGACGTTCCAAGAGAGGAATCGTCTTGTTGAGCAGGTTATATAGTTTCCGTTTGTTTTTGTCTATATGCTTACCCGACTTTGGTGTTTTAACACCTTTGGGCTGATCTTTGCAGCGTGAGAAGAAAGATGTCCTAATGAGGGAGGAGCTCCAAACCAGAGACTATGTAATTCTCGAACTCAAATGGCACGTGAGTGAGGCGGCCTCCGAGAGAGATGCCCTCCAGGGGAAGGTAGTCTCAGTCGGTCATCAACTTCTTGATGCGAAAGTGGAGAGTAATAAGTATAAAGATCTTCATACTGGGTTGGTTGCCGGTCTATCCGGGGTCAGAGCTGCAGCCGAGGCGCTCATATCTTCGTACAAAGATGATGTTATCGCTGCAAATGCTCAAGCCAGGAAAGTGTCCAAAGAGGTCGATCTGCAATTGACCCGAGTCGTGGAGCATGCCCGGTAAAATCTCGGAGGCAGGCTTTCGAGGATATACATGCAGGGGGCGTCGATTTGTCCGCCGAGATCGAGAGGGTGAAGGCCCTAGAAGAGGAGGTTGCGGCCCTACTTACTTCCGAAGGTGAGTCGAGCAGTGGCTCGGAAGATGATGAAGATGGAGGTGGAACCCCCGAAGGGGAAAAAATCATTGAAGACCCGGGGGCCGTGGCCGGAGCTGTTGAAGGTGTAACCTCCAAGGGAGCCGTCGAAGGCACAACTCCAATAGTAGATTAGGGTTTTATTTGCTTTCTCCCTTGCAAGGGTTTTAGGCACGGGCTTTGTAAATGTACCCTTGTGAACTTTCGATATGTATGTGACAAAACCTTTCATTTTTTATCACTTCTCATTTTTCCTTTGCTTTTTAGGAATAAACGGTGACGTTTGTTGACAATTGACCCGAAGTTTTGGACCTCAAATTAAACCCTTAGGTTCCTGCTACTGCTGAGCATTTTGCAACGGTCGTAAGTGGACCATTTGGGGCTTAGCCTCCGAGTCAAGTTTCGTCTTGAGTTCGTCGACCTTCAGGTCCAAAAGCCTGTCCTGAGGCTACAGGCCGGCGCTTAGGCTCTTACACGTTTGGGTCGGTATGACCTATAACATAGGCTGGTGCTCGGGCTCTTATGTGTTGGGTTGGCACGACCTCTAATATAGGCTGGCGCTTGGGCTCTTACGCCTTGGGTCGGCACGACCTCTAATATGGGCTGGCACTCGGGCTCTTACGCCTTGCGTCGGCAAGACCTTTAATATGGGCTGGCACTTGGTCTCTTACGCATTGGGTACGACCCTTAATATGGGCTGGCGCTCGGGTTCTTACGCCTTGGGTCGGCACGACCTTTAATATGGGCTGGCGCTTAAGCTCTTACGCCTCGAGTCGGTACGACCTCTGACATAGGCTGGCGCCTGTGATTTTATGGCGACGTTCGGGCGTCCCCGAGTCGCGTTAGTTTGGCCGGAGCCTTATGACCTTTGTCATTGTGTTCGGCCGTAGCCTTTTATTCCCCGAGTGAGTTAGCCTCGGCGTCTATATCGAGGGTATGCCTTTTTAGGGGTTCGAATATATGGTCTTGACTTTAAGATCGGGATTATGCCTTTTGTAAGGTCTAATAAATTTGAACATGCCTTACTTTAGGTCTTACAGATAGGTTACTTGGTCCAAGCATAATTCATGCCTTGCTCGAGGTCTTACAGGGAAGTTACTTGGTACAAGTATAATTCATGCCTTGCTTGAGGTCTTACAGATTTGATATTGCCTTATGGAGGTCTTAACATTGTTGATAATGCCTCATGGAGGTCTTACATTGTTGATAATGCCTAATGGAGGTATTACATTTTCTAATATTGCCACGTGGAGGGATTTCGCGCTCGAGGTTGCCCACCTGGGGTCTTATGGCCTCGGGTTTTCGATAGCTCGATGAGGTGACAGTTGGAGACAATCCCCGAGACATCGAAAGTTTTTGGCTCTGGAGCCGCTCTTTGTAAGCTTGATGCAGACTCATGGAGGGCTTATGAGCTCGAAGTTTCTATCCCGGAGGTCTTACGGCTTCGAGTTTTTGATGTTAGTTCCCGAGTGTTCGGGAAATTTCTGGCCCTGGGGCCATTTCTTGTAAAAATAGCAAAAATAATTTTGAAGCGCGAGGCGTTTTGATGGTAGAAGATACTCCTTTGATTACTTGGTACAAGTATACATGTTTTCGTCTTAGAGGTAACTATTACTCTATGCGGACATGGTTCATTTGACCGTTTGGCCCGATACATCATTTTTCTATCGAGATCCTCTTTGGCTCATCTTGATATCTCCGGGGAGGTGACCTCCGGGGGGATGCCCCCCAGTATTCGAGGTTGACTGAAGAGAAGCATTGAATACTTGTTCAGTTCTCCTCAGGTAGCATATAGGTGTTGCCTCGTTAAAAACCTTACCGGTAAAACCCTTTTGGGATAAAATCCGATCGAAGGAAAAGAGTGCACTGCATGCTTTAAAACCCAAGGTCTCTGAGTTGGAGGATATTTCGGTGTCTTCCGTAGGACACCTCAGCAGTAATAGAGTTTGAGCATTGATATTCCAATTGCTTGGAAGTTGTTCGCCTTCCATGGTACCGAGCATGTAGGATCCTTTGCCGATTACTCCGAGGACGCGGTACGGTCCTTCCCAGATCGAGCCTAACTTCCCTTTATTAGGGTTTCGAGTGTTTAGGATGACTTTCCTTAGGACTAAGTCCCCGACTCCGAAATGTCGGAGATTTGTTCTCCTGTTATAGTACCTTTGGATTCTTTGTTTTTGGGCGGCCATTCGGACCAATGAAGCTTCCCGTTTTTCATCTAACAGTTCGAGGGTTGTATTCATGGACTCGTTGTTTGAGCTCTCGGTGGCATGTCGAAATCTGGCGCTTGGCTCCCCGCCTCGACCGGTATTAAAGCCTCGGAGCCATGTATCAGAGAGAAAGGCGTCTCTCCCGTGCTCGATTTTGGAGTTGTTCGGTATGCCCATAACACCTCTGGAAACATTTCTCTCCATTTTCCTTTCGCATTCTCCAACTTCTTTTTCAAGCTTTGAATGATGGTCTTGTTTGTGGATTCGGCCTGACCATTTGCACATGGGTGGTAGGGTGTTGACAGGATCCTTTTGATTTTGTGGTCATCGAGGAACTTTGTCACTTTACTTCCGATGAACTGCTTCCCGTTATCATATGTTATCTCAGAGGGAATCCCGAATCGGCACATGATATGGTCCCAAATGAAGTTAATGACTTCCTTTTCTCTTATCTTTTCGAAGGCCTGTGCTTCCACCCATTTTGAGAAGTAGTCAGTCATGAATAAAATAAATCTAGCTTTACCTGGTGTCGTAGGTAGGGTTCCGACGATGTCCATCCCCCACTTTATGAACAGCCATGGTGACAAGATTGAATGTAGCTGTTCACCGGGTTAGTGAATAATTGGTGCAAATCTCTGGCATCTGTCGCATTTTCGGACGAACTCCTTGGCGTCCTTCTCCATGCTGTCCCAATAGTAGCCTGCTCTGATCACCTTTCGGACTAGGGAGTCGGCGCCGGAGTGATTTCCGCAGGTGACCTCGTGGATTTCTCGGAGCACATAATCTTTGTCCCCTTGTCCCAAACATACAGCTAGGGGCCTATCGAAGGTTCTTCTATATAGAGTTCAATTTTCGTCGAGCGAGAATCGGGCCGCTTTGGCTCGCAGGGCCCTCGACTCCTTTGGGTCCGTGAGTAGCTTCCCATTTTCCAAATAATCGATATACTTGTTTCTCCAATCCCATGTCAATATAGTGGAGTTGATCTCGGCATGGCCTTCCTTAATCACTGATTTGGATAACTGAACAACAGCCCCGAGGAGTATGTCATCTTCCTCGACGGATGATCCCAGGTTTGCGAGGGCATCGGCCTCGCTATTCTACTCTCGAGGTATGTGGACCAGAGTCCATTCTTTGAAGCGGTGCAATGTGACTTGAATTTTGTCCAAGTATCTTTGCATCCTGTCTTCTCGAACCTCGAAGTTCTCATTTACCTGATTTACCACCAGAAGGGAATCACATTTTACTTCGATGACTTCCGCTCCTAGGCCTTTGGCCAATTACAGACCTGCAATCATATCCTCATACTCAGCTTCGTTGTTAGTCAGCTTTGCAGTTTTCATTGATTGCCTGATCACGCCGCCCGTAGGTGGCTTCAGAACTATGCCGAGCCCGGACCCTTTCACGTTTGAGGCTCCGTCGATGAACAAGGTCCATACCCCCGAAGATGTGCCCGTTTGTAGTAAAAGTTCTTTCTCTACCTCGGGCACGAGGGCGGGCGTAAAGTCGGCCACAAAATCTACCAGAATCTGGGACTTGATAGCCGTTCGAGGTTGGTACTCGATATTGTACCCCCCGAGTTCGATGGCCCATTTGGCCAGTTGGCCCGATAATTCGGGTTTATGCAATATGCTTCGAAGAGGATATGTTGTTAAAACACAAATACGATGGCATTGAAAATAAGGCTTTAATTTTCGAGATACGCTCATTAATGCAAGAGCTAATTTTTCTAGGTGCGGGTACCTGGTTTCGGCGTCTCCCAGGGTCCGACTTACATAATAGATAGGGAATTGCGTACCTTGTTCTTCTCGAAACAGCACACCACTTACCGCTACCTCGGATGCGGTCAGGTACAAGTACAACGTTTCATCATCCTTTGGGGTGTGGAGTAAAGGTGGGTTTGTTAGATATCGCTTAAACTCCTCTAAGGCATGTTGGCATTTCGGAGTCCATTCGAAGCTGTTTTTCTTTTTGAGTAAGGAGAAGAAATGGTGACTCCTGTCGGATGACCTTGATATGAATCGGCCCAAGGCCACTATCCGCACGGTCAGCCGTTGCACGACCTTCACATTGTTTACCACCGTGATTTCTTTGATGGCTTTGATTTTATCGGGGTTGATCCCAACCCCTCTGTTTGACACCATGAAGCCTAAGAATTTGCCTGATCCCACTCCGAAGGTACATTTCTCGGGATTGAGTTTCATGTTGTAGCTTCTGAGGATGTCGAATGTCTCCTGCAAATGAGTCAAATGGTCCTCTGCGCGCAGGGACTTAACTAGCATATCATCAATGTAAACTTCCATGGAATTGCCTATTTGGTGTTCGAACATCTTATTAACTAGGTGTTGGTACGTGGCTCCCGCGTTTTTTAGCCCGAAGGGCATCACATTGTATCAGTACGTACCGTACTTCATGATAAACGAAGTTTTCTCCCTATCCTCGGGGTTTATCTGAATTTGATTNCGCTCTTCCGATCTATATTGTCGGATGAAATTATGTATAGCCATGGTAGTTATAACTAGATGATTCTGAGTGTCAAACTTAAATGATGGCATTTAGCGTAAAATAGAAATATAATTTTAAATATATTAAAAAAATTGTTTTCGTAAAAAAAAAAAGAGGAGATTTTTATACGGTTGAGCATCTCCTAAGAATTATTTTAAAAAAATGGCATCATTCTTTGTTTATTCCATAAATAGCAATTCTTTTTACAGATTAAGCACATAATTAATGAGTAAACATAATACAAAAATCATGGTATTGGTTTTTATTCTTATTTATTTTTTCACACTCTTTTCCCTCTTATCCAAATTTGATTTGACATTCAAATCTCCCTCTGCTCTTATTAGAGGTGAAAGCAGACGAATTGATCCTAGTGGTCTTTTGATAAATTAATACCACTGTGCATACAATATATACAATGTATAATGGTATTAATTTATAAGAAATGCATATACAACATACATGAGATGCATATTTTTTAAATATATAACGTGCATATATATAATAAAATATATACATCATATCTCTCTCTCTCTCTCACTCTCACACACACACACACATACATATATATATATATATATATATATATATATATATATATTTTGAATTATTATATTAGTACTCCAAATGTACATTGTGTATATTTATTTTAAAAAAAGAATTATGTACATCAAAATAATATAATATTATACCAATAAAAATATTTTAATATACACTTCATAATATATTTAATAAATAATTATTTAATATATTATACCAATGACATAAAATGTATATAATATTTATAATGTTACAAACATCAGTAATTTACCTAAATATGCATCGTCATACAAGCATTGACATATACCAATAAATAATTTTTTATTCCACCAAAAAATTATTGAGAGAGAGATAAAGTGCCAATAAAATCATAGTTAATACAAACTCAATCATAGAAGTGAAACGAAAAATAAAAATCATATGTTGAGCATTAAATTAGCAACTAAAGGGGTTTTCAAAAAGGAAACGTGATTTTCGCTTGAAGGGGAGGGGCGTTAGGGTAATGGGAATACCGGAATCCAGCTGGATTATGTTACGATTGCAAATAATTAGTTGCCACAAATTTTTATCAAGTAATGCTGCTACACCTTTGTAGAATATTTTAAAATGTTGGACAATTATGTTTTTTCCTCCTTTTTTTAAGTATGCTTTAATTCAAATTGAAAAAGAGTAACTAATTATTAACAACACATAACGTATAATTTTATTTTTTTAAGAATTTAAATTAAAAAGAAATTAATTATTACTTAACCTAACTAACTTTGTACTTAATTGCCAATGGCCTATTGTGAGGCTATCACTTGGTTTAATGTGGATGCTTTTGCCTGTTCTTTTAATAATAATATAGATAGATTATGCGATGCTATTGTAGATTTATTACCTATTTGTAGGTAATTTTCACAAATTATATTTGATAAATATTTTAAAGATTCGGGAACTAATAATATATAACAGAAGAAATTATTGTTTATCTTGAAAATGGTAATTACAATTAGATTTGATTTTGTGGTTCTAAAAATACGCGATTTATTTTAATGCTAGTTGTTAGGCGATAGATGCTAAGTGTGAGTTAGAAAAGTGAGATAAGAGCTTGAAGGCAGTGTGCAACGCAAACCGAATGGCCGTGAATCGGGGCCTCGAGCTAGCCTGAGCTGGGCCTCGAGGTTGAGCAGATGAGTTCGATCAAGGATGATCGATGAAGGACTAACAGTTTTGGGAGCCTTGATGGTGGCTCTTTATGATCAATGATGAGTAATAAATGAAGAAACAATCAATGAAACGCAATAAATCAAAGGAAAGACAATAGAGAAGGTTTAAGTTAGAGAGCATGGAACGTTCTTATATTGAATATCATGTGTGCAAGAAATGACAAGGGTCCCCTTTATATAGGAGGGGGAATCCCAACATGGTACATGTATGATTATTATAAAGAAACGTAGCTGGTACAGCTATTTACTGGTCTGTACTGGTACAGACTAGTACTATTAGCCGAGGTCGAGCATAGGGAACCCTTGGGGTTGAACCTCAAACTATGCCTCGAGGCTTCTAGAGGCGGGCTGCGGAATGTCATAATGGTCATAAAATCGGGCTCTCCGATTTTAGCCGTATACAGATAGTTCCCGCGTTTCTTAGAGTGAAAACGATAAGAAACGGTCTTGAATTCTTGCCTCTTCGATACTTTCATCATGATGCCAGCTACGCTATATCAAGCGACTGAGGTGACCGAAAAGGTGTCTAAAGGTCGCATCCACGCATCTCTAGAAAAACCTTTGAATTGATTACAACGGTTGGTTGTCTTTTGGCCTGCTCTAACGTACATGATTGGCCTCTAAAAATACTTCTTCCTTCGCTCTTTATTTCCCATTGCATCGTCAAGCCTTCAAAAGAGTTCTCATTTCTCTCTTGCGTTCTGCTCTGATTACAATATCTCCTTTGAAATCTTCTAGCAAGAATGACGAAGACTTCCACCTCTGTCCCTCAAGAAGATGTGTCTTCCTCCTCTTCACGCTTGTCTAAGGGCCAAGCTGCGGTACCCCCTCGTCTTGAGGAATGCATCCTAGGGTCCTACGAAACGACCACCAATTTTAAGGTCGACAAGCCTTCTTCGAAGCTGGGACGATGCAAACCCATGTTCCGATATATTAGTTTAGTAGCAGATGCCGAGAAGGTGAAGACCGACTGGCGCTGGGGGGACGTGGTGCTGGTGGAGATTCCTTCTCGGGGAGAGGATATAACGACATACAAGGCCGGCTTCCTCAGTGTGTATACCTATCCATTTACTCTTGGCCCGGTGGAGCCATTCTCACCTCCAATAGACCCTGTGATCCTCAACTTCTGCGAACGGTATCGAGTGACCCTCGGCCAAATTCATCCGTCGTTTTGGCGCATTGTTTACATTGCCAGATATTTTGCGAACATGATTGAGGGGATGCCCTTCACCCTTGACCATTTGATCAGGATATACAGTCCCCGACTCTTCTGCGGGGGCCTGATTAAGCTCCAATGTCGGGTCTCAAAAGCCTTTTTTGCCTGTACTGACGAGGTCGGGAACGGAGGGCGGATGAGTCGTTTTGTCTGAGTTAGGACCTCGGACCTGATTTCGGCGGAGAAGATGCCATTCCCTAAAAGGTGGAACACGAAGCGTAAGTGGATACGCGAATTAGGTATTTTCTTTTCCTTTTAGATCAATTCCCCAATGAACTGACTTCCTCCGCTGATGCAGCTGTCGTGGTGTACCCTGACGCGGTTAATGATCTCTCAGGCTGGGTTAGCCGCTTAGATTCGACTTGACCATATGTCGAGCGCGTGTGTCGTGACCTGTCTAGGGCTCGATGGGAGGCCAAGAATCATGGTGAGTCCTCACTTCTGCTATAATTGAATCTCCCAGAAGAACCATCACCGATTGCGCCCTTATTCCCCGTGTTCGTATTTTGTATTCGCGCAGATCTGGGAGAGGCCTACTTGATGAGAGAAGCACCGCCTGGGGAAGCGGATACCCCGAAACCTGTCAAAGAGAAGAAAAAATGAAGAAAATCGTCGACTGAGCCTTCGAGATCCAAGAAGGTCAAAGTGGAAGGACCTAAGGCTGATTCAGCACCCTTAACTCCAGAAGTATCGGGGAGTCCCCAAGCTGAAGGTGAGGAGAAAAATGATTCCTCGGTAGCATCCGAGGGAGGAGAAAACCTGACCGTCCCGCATGAGCCGATGGCTCCTAAATTGAAACTTGATGCTGTTGTTGCCCTGCCTCGGGCTGAAGAGGCCTTCGAGGATGCATCGGGTAATATCTCCGAGCTGGTTGACGACCTAAATATTCCTCGAGCTGAGGTACATTTAGTAGGCGATCAGGTGGAGCCTACTTCTGAAGCTCCCCAGAAACAAGAGACGACCCCGATTGATCAGGCCGGGGTTATTGAAGTGAGCGATTCCCCTCCGGGACCTACTTTACCTCTGAGGGAGGTGCGGGATGCCCAAAATAAAGGATCTTCCTTGTAGGCACGCCCGTAAGATGCGTTTGAAAAGCTTTTTTCTCCGTCCGAGAAAACCCTGTGCTTGACGCCCCACTTATTTTTAGTGAGATTGACAGGCTTTGTGAACAAGTAGTTTTTTTTGTGAATTCTGCTCGGCGTCCTGACCTTCGTCTTTCTAACTTTGTTTCTTTCATGGTTTCAGGCCAAGGTGCTTTATAATCAGACCTTTGCCAGGTTTTGAGCCGAGTTGAATCGCTATGAGGGTGAGCGCGGAAGCTTACCTCGGAAGGTGATGAGCTTAGGGCCTTTTTTACCAAGAAGGAGGAGGAGTTGTGTGGCCTTTGGGATTGTTTGGAGGCGACGTTCCAAGAGAGGAATCGTCTTGTTGAGCAGGTTATATAGTTTCCGTTTGTTTTTGTCTATATGCTTACCCGACTTTGGTGTTTTAACACCTTTGGGCTGATCTTTGCAGCGTGAGAAGAAAGATGTCCTAATGAGGGAGGAGCTCCAAACCAGAGACTATGTAATTCTCGAACTCAAATGGCACGTGAGTGAGGCGGCCTCCGAGAGAGATGCCCTCCAGGGGAAGGTAGTCTCAGTCGGTCATCAACTTCTTGATGCGAAAGTGGAGAGTAATAAGTATAAAGATCTTCATACTGGGTTGGTTGCCGGTCTATCCGGGGTCAGAGCTGCAGCCGAGGCGCTCATATCTTCGTACAAAGATGATGTTATCGCTGCAAATGCTCAAGCCAGGAAAGTGTCCAAAGAGGTCGATCTGCAATTGACCCGAGTCGTGGAGCATGCCCGGTAAAATCTCGGAGGCAGGCTTTCGAGGATATACATGCAGGGGGCGTCGATTTGTCCGCCGAGATCGAGAGGGTGAAGGCCCTAGAAGAGGAGGTTGCGGCCCTACTTACTTCCGAAGGTGAGTCGAGCAGTGGCTCGGAAGATGATGAAGATGGAGGTGGAACCCCCGAAGGGGAAAAAATCATTGAAGACCCGGGGGCCGTGGCCGGAGCTGTTGAAGGTGTAACCTCCAAGGGAGCCGTCGAAGGCACAACTCCAATAGTAGATTAGGGTTTTATTTGCTTTCTCCCTTGCAAGGGTTTTAGGCACGGGCTTTGTAAATGTACCCTTGTGAACTTTCGATATGTATGTGACAAAACCTTTCATTTTTTATCACTTCTCATTTTTCCTTTGCTTTTTAGGAATAAACGGTGACGTTTGTTGACAATTGACCCGAAGTTTTGGACCTCAAATTAAACCCTTAGGTTCCTGCTACTGCTGAGCATTTTGCAACGGTCGTAAGTGGACCATTTGGGGCTTAGCCTCCGAGTCAAGTTTCGTCTTGAGTTCGTCGACCTTCAGGTCCAAAAGCCTGTCCTGAGGCTACAGGCCGGCGCTTAGGCTCTTACACGTTTGGGTCGGTATGACCTATAACATAGGCTGGTGCTCGGGCTCTTATGTGTTGGGTTGGCACGACCTCTAATATAGGCTGGCGCTTGGGCTCTTACGCCTTGGGTCGGCACGACCTCTAATATGGGCTGGCACTCGGGCTCTTACGCCTTGCGTCGGCAAGACCTTTAATATGGGCNCTTTTTTCTTCGAACATCTTATTAACTAGGTGTTGGTACGTGGCTCCCGCGTTTTTTAGCCCGAAGGGCATCACATTGTATCAGTACGTACCGTACTTCATGATAAACGAAGTTTTCTCCCTATCCTCGGGGTTTATCTGAATTTGATTGTACCCCGAGTAGGCATCGAGAAAGGTGAGGATCTCATGGCCGGTTGTGGCATCGATCAGGCGGTCGATGTTGGGCAACGGGAATGAATCTTTGGGCACGCCCTATTTAAGTCTTTATAATCTACGCACATTCTTAACTTATTCCCCTTTTTGGGAAATACCACCACATTAGCCAACCATTCGGGATATTTTACTTCCCTAATAGACCCTATTTTGAGGAGTTTTGTTACCTCGTCCTTAATGAACGCGTTTTTTACCTTGGACTGAGGTCTTCTTTTTTTCTTCACTGGTTTGAACCCGGGATCGACACTTAATCGATGGGTGGTTATTTACGGCGGGATACCTGTTATATCTAAATGGGACCACGTAAAGCAATCGATGTTATTAACAAGAAATTGAATGAATTTTTTCCTGAGTTCGGGGGTTAATCCCGTTCCCAGGTATACCTTTCGATCTGGGAGATGCTCGATCAAAACAGCTTGCTCTAACTCTTCAACTGTTGATTTTGTTGCATCCGATTCTTCGGGGGCAACGAAGGTTCGGGGGGCGAAGAAGTTCTCTTCATCGTTCTCAGGGGTCTGTTTGCCCTCTGGCTCCTCCGAGGTGGAGGGTTTTGAAGTTGGTGCCTCCCCGTGAACCGCGAACATCTCCTTCGCCGCATTCTGTTCTCCACATACCGTTTTTATACCGTCTTTTGTCGAAAACTTTATCTTCTGATGAAGAGTTGACGATACCGCCCTCATGTTGTGTATCTATGGCCTTCCAAGCAATGCATTGTACCTCATGTCACCCTCGATGATATGAAATTTGGTGTTTCGAACTATGCCGGACACGCTGACCGGGAGGGTGATCTCTCCTTTCGTTGCTTCGCCGGCCATGTTGAAGTCGTTGAGGATTCGGGAGGAAGGTATGATTTGATCAAGCAATTCGAGTTGTTCTACCACCTTCGACCTGATTACGTTGGCCGAGCTACCTGGATCCACGAGTACACGTTTAATTTGAATGTTGTTTAAGAGAAATGAAATTACCAACGCATAGTTATGTGAATGAGACAAGGTCTCGAAGTCCTCTTCACCGAATGCAAGGATGTCCTCGGGTATGCGGCCTCGAATTTGCCCCTCTGTTGCAGCTGAAACTTTTGTCCGCTTGGTCACGGATCCTTGAGGAACGTCAGTCTCCCCAATGATCATATGAACGATGTGCTGAGGGTTTCCCGTTCCGTTCCTCCCGTCTGCCTCTCTTTCCTCCCAGGCGGGAATTTTCCGAGCTTCCTGTTGGTTTTCTTGTGTATTCATTGAGTTGGACATCTTGACCTGAAATCAAAGATTCTTGGACAAGAAAAAGTGTACAGAATAACTTGCATTTTTCAGCAAACCAGCACTAAAACAACCACTATTATTTTTAGCCCCACGGTGGGCGCCAAACTATTTACCTTGAAAATGGTAATTACTATTAAATTTGATTTTGTGGTTCTAAAAATACGTGATTTATTTTAATGCTAGTTGTTAGGCGATAGATGCTAAGTGTGAGTTAGAAAAGTGAGATAAGAGCTTGAAGGCAGTGTGCAACGCAAACCGAATGGTCGTGAATCGGGGCCTCGAGGTCGAGCAGATGAGTTCGATTAGGGATGATCTGGGAGCCTTGATGGTGGCTCTTTATGATCAATGATGAGTAATAAATGAAGAAACAATCAATGAAACGCAATAAATGTAAGCAATAAATGAAAGAAAAAACAATAGAGAAGGTTTAAGTTAGAGAGCAGGGAACGTTCTTGTATTGAATATCATGTGTGCAAGATATGACAATGATCCCCTTTATATAGGAGGAGGAATCCCAACAAGGTACATGTATAATTATTACAAAGAAACGTAGCTAGTACATCTATTTACTAGTCTGGTACATACTAGTACTATTCTTGCAGGTGTTGTCAGCTTTGGTCACGTGCCTTGGGAACTTCCCGCTTGTCCATGATAGCCACCGACTTGTGCTACCCCGAGGTCGAGCATAGGGAACCCTCGGGGTTGAACCTCGAACTATGCCTCGAGGCTTTTGGAGGCGAGCTGCGGAATGTCATAACGGTCATAAAATCGGGCTCTCCAATTTTAGCCGTATACAATTATAAATGATTATTTGTAGGAAGAGAATTGATAATCCAAAGAAGGATATAGATAATTTTCTTTAGTGTGAAAAAAGAAGAAGATAAATTGGAGAGTTACAAGACATTACAAAAACGAAAAATCAAAAACAGGAAAAGTCAATAAAGAATTTGGAAAGTTACAATATGATTCATGTATATGATATATTTAATTTTAAAAGAATGGTAAAAAATAGAAACAAAAATGAAAAGAAAAAATTTAAATCGGTAAGGGATAATTTGGACAATATAAATTTGTGATGAGGATAGTTTTGTCTTGAATAAATTAATTTTCTGCTTCTGCCTCTGATTCTTGGAAGAAGCTAGAATTTTCTCTTTCTTCCCAAAAGCAGAAAAACTAGTTCTGCTCTGGCCAAAAGTACTTCTCCTCTTAGCCAAACAGTTTAAATATTTTAAAAAATATTTTTTTAAGAGAAAAAAGTAATTTTGGCCTCCAGGAAGCTTTAAGGCTGCTTATCGGGCGGATTGGGCGGCTTTTTACTCTTAACGGTTTGGCTTAACGGTTATCGGCTTTTAAATGTATTAACCCGTTAGCCACCCGATAAGATATCGGGCGGATTGGTATCGGTTTAGCTCTTATCGGACAGTTTATCGGCCTAACATACACATTCACTAAATATCTCCCATTCTCCTCGTCTTAGAAATAATGAATTGCCATAAAAAATAACATTTCAGAGGCAATATGATGCATTCAATTTGCTTTGCCAGAGATAATAGATTTGAATGAATATTAGATTACTTCAACAGAGATTTACTCATAAATCATGCATCACCAAAAATGCAGCTTATTCTTCTTCTAGGCAAAGACCAAAAGGCTAGTAGTAGTAACATGACTAATTGAAGAAAAACCAAAATGAAAGTATGAAAAGAGTGAACATAGTACTTCATCCATATACAAACACTGAAAAAGTTTTGGCAGCAGCTGTTTGCATATATACACACCAAAAAAGTATCAAGAACAAAACACTACAGAGACAAACTTCGTAACCAATCCAATAGTTCAACATTCAAGACCGCTTCTACATAAACAAAACTTTGCGCTCAACATTCAAGACCACTTCTACAGAAACAAAACTTTGCGCCCAAGCATTTAACAAAAACCACTTCCATTCTGTGCCGAAAAAGTACTTAATACTACTACAAAATCCCATAAAAAGTCTGATAAGAGAATAGGCAAAATGTTAATATATATAAATAAAAATAAATTTTATATATATATTTATATTCTTAACGGGTTAACGGATTATCCGTTAAGAAAATTAAATAATCCGCCCCCAAACCGATAAGCCGTTAATAAAAAAGATTCAATCCTTTCTCCGTCTGTTAAGCCGTTACCAGTAAGCCATTAAACTTCAGTTCGGATCGGTTTTCGGTTTCGGATCGGTTTTGAACAACCCTAGGAAGCTTGGCCAAATAGGCTCTTAGTAGAAGCCAAATGAAAACTCCTGAAAATTGAGGGCATGACTGGTCGATAACGGGCTCCGCGAGTTTCAATAAATCTTGAGTCTTTCAACGAATGGCTTATCGTTTTTATTGTCCGAGAGACGAAAATGCCCTTTTCCCCGCAAGAAATACATTTTTGTAAAATAACCGCCAGAATTAGGCCTGCGCTGCGTTGTCCGAGAGATTTGCCCGCCGGTAAAAAACTACTTTTTTTTCTAGCATATCTCTTCGCCATTGAAATTCAGCTGAAAGCAGTTATATTAGAAGATGGATAGACAAACCCGAGCTTCATCATCCTCGTCCAACACAATCAATCCCGCAATACCGCCACAAGAAGACGCTTGGCTCACTACCTACAATAAGTTACTGCCTCGCTCGCACTCTCTTGCTTCATCTCATCAGGTATATCCACTTTTTTTTGGCTCCATCTTCTTTTGTGCGTTTATATGCTTGATTTAGCAGTTAGTACTTACAATAAGCTAGGATTGAACTCGTGACGTGTGTGATAATGGTGTATATTTGCTGATTCGTAGTTATAGAATTATCTACTAGAATTTTGTTTACTGAGTTGGACTTACAGATTTTATATTGCAGCCACTAGGCCAGTGGTGGATGCAACATACTGATACCGGATTCATCTGAATCTAGTATTGTCAGCGTGGATCATAGACTTATGTGTGAAAATGTACCAAAATTGCAACAAATAGTATATATGAGAATCCATAACTTTTAAAATACAATGGGTTCAATACTAAAAACGTTAAAGGTTGACCCATAAAGCTTAAATCTTGATCCGCCTCTGCACTAGGCTCTCACAAACTACAATTAGGCTATATGCTTCATTCCTATGATGATTACTAAGGAAAGACAATGACAAAGACATCGTTTTAGGGAATAGACTAAGCCATTTAATAGAAACCTTTAATGATCTGTTAGTGTGTGTTTCTTTGTGGAAACATTACTTCTTTAAAGCTCATTTGAATTATTATGAAAAGTATTATTATCTACATGTACAAAGGTTTTGAAAAAACATGTAAGTGTTCCCTTGTCCTTCTTTTTGGAACTCCAGGAAGGGTGAAGGATGGATTAAGGAGTAGGTTTTGAGGTTTTATTTACTGACTTCTAATCTTTTATCTCCGACTAAAAAGTTTCCCATTGCTTACTTCTTTTCAACAGTCAGCCATTCCTATTTCAATATCAAGAGTTAATCAGGTAGATGCAGGAAGATTGGACATTGAAATGTCGGCCATGCTAAAGGAACAGTTGGTTAAGGTCTTCTCTTTGATGAAGGTACATGTAATGCAACCTTCTAAATTATTGGGGAATTCATCTCTTCATTGTTTGGGCGATCTGATAAAAATTTGATATACATTCAATTTGCTTCTGTTTCTTCCCTTTGGGATTAGCCAGGAATGTTATTTCAATATGAGCCAGAACTTGATGCTTTCTTGGAGTTCCTTATCTGGCGGTTTTCTATCTGGGTCGATAAGCCTACGCCGGGTAATGCGCTAATGAATCTGAGGTATAGAGATGAATGTGCAGTTGAAGTAAGAGGAAAAGGTTGGTTAGCATCTTTTACTTAATCCTTTTGATCCTTTATGTAAGTTTCTGCTAACAAGCTCTTCTTTTACTGTTCAAATGAATAAAGTTACTCTTACAAAAATCCTTTTTCTGTATTAATCAGCTGGATACTATGTCATTATTTACACTATATTCTACAACTTCTGGTGTTGAAATTGTCCAAACTTGGAACATCTAACGTTACTAATCCTTGGGAGTTGGGGCGTGGAGAGACTAGTTGAAAAACTTTTAAAATACTTAAGGTCGGCATGCTGGCATTCACTTCGATTTTGAGGCTGAGTTCATTGTTGATAGCATGAATAGGAGCATTTTCTTAGGAAAAAGAGTTACATTGCATGCATTCAGCCCTTTTCCTCCAGATAATGGTACCACCTCATTTTAACATATTTTCTTCTTCCATGGTTGGTCCACCATATTGTTTTTTTTTTTTTTTTTTCTGTATGATGGTGGTCCTGAATCTCCCCCTTGGTATGTCTTTCTTTTGTCCTTTGTAAAGGGCAATAGGAGATTTTGTCTGTCTGACAAACAGACATCATCTATTTGGAGTTTTTACTGGAAATATCTGATTGAGATGAATCTGAAAGCAAAGCATTTCAAGTCCAAATTGACTACCATCTATGCACTCTCATTGATTACTTAAGATAGCTTGAGATCCCTGAGAGCTGTAAATATTTACTTTAATAGAAATGCTCAACTTTTCAGTAACTTTGGAAGTCCAAATAGTATTTAGCAAGTGTATAATATCAATTGGGATGGAGGGACTTGAGGAATTGGCTTGAAAATCTTGCCTGTCGTAATTTCTACTTGAAGTTGCTAAGGTTGACAGCTTGATGCAATTGAATCTTTTTTTTGATCTTATACCTCTTGCATCGGCCTTCATAGTTTCAATTGTAGTTTTGCTTTTCTGCATAGCTTAGTTCGAACGGGATTGGAGGGACCTGGACTTACTGTTGCTCAAAAGATATGGTACTGTGTCGCTACTGTTGGTGGTCAATATATGTGGGGCCGTCTTCAATCATTTTCTGCTTTTCGGAGATGGGGTGACTCTGAGCAGGTATAGTCCTCTCTTCTTCACTTTCCCTACTTGTTTTTTACATGCACGTGTCAATGGATGAAAATTATGATTGTTAAGATACTCTTTGCTATCTGCACTGAGATAGGTGGTATTAATGTGTTGTGAATTTGGTATAATGCAATTTGATAGAACTTTCCTTATAAAGCGGAGATCATTTTGTAACCAATTGATGAAATTGAGAAGGCATGAATGCTCAACGACATAAATAAGGTTAACTTTTCCTGCTTCCCGAGGCACGTAAATTTGAATGGTTCAATTTTAAATCTTAAGTTGATGTGTTGCATAGTAAAATTTGGTCATCCAAAATAGAATTGTTGTAGTAGTAATTTTATGAGAAGAATTTGAACAAGTAAAATAGTAACTTCCAAAACATTGACTTGTTAATGTTATGGCTGCTTCAGAGGTCTTTGGCACGCCGAGCATGGTTGTTAATACAACGGATGGAGGGGATCTATAAAGCAGCATCTTTCAGCAATCTACTTATATTTCTTTACACAGGAAGGTATATCTCTGATCGTAAATCTTTTTTCATGTTATTTCTTTTGAAAGCATGGTTGGAAATATTTTTTGCTTTTAATCTTTGGTTGCACATACTTTTCTTATTTCTTTCCGATGCATGACATGACCACTAAATAAAAGAAAATAAAATGACAGTCGAACTCCTATAGCAGTTGCATTATGTCATACTACTGATTTTAAAAAGAAAAGAAAAAGATGAACTTATGATACTTGAATTAGTGCACTAACTTAACAATGGACATGCGTGGAACAAAAGCAGAGCTGCAAGGCCGTGGTGCTTTATCTTATGTGTTTACTAGAAAGTAACTTGTTCATGGAGACTAATGAAGTGGATGTAATTGGATATGTAGAATGCTTGGAATATGCTGAATAAATGGACCCTGTCACAATTAAATTTGCTCCTCTTTGATTGTATCCACTAGTATATAGTGGTTACTCCATTCTTGTTAGTAAAATGCCGTTTTTTATGTTACTTAAGAAAGGACCTCGTCTAAATTAAGCTGGTACTTCCAATTTTAATCTGTAACTGTAGTCAACTACTATCATTTTATCTATCATTGTCTTGCTTGGTCGGTTCAAGCATCAAAATTATACGCATCAATCAATTGAGAAGGGCCAATTCTTGGGTTGGGGGTTTGGGCTTCCCAACTGTTAAAGAGTGGTGCCACATCATTGTAATGTTGAATTTTTATGGTATAGCTCTTTGTAGTCCCTTAATTGATTTTAGTATCAGTATATCTGGTTTATGGTTTGTCAGGACTTATGAGTTCATATATAAATAAGCCGGTGTAGGTTTTTCGTATTGAAATCTCAGAGCAAATGCAATGGCAAATTAACTGGTTAACTCCCAGGTAATAAATTTCTGCATTGTTGTTATTCGCTGCCAACTAGGTCGAGCCAAGTTTTTGGAAAAAATTTGTTTTTTGACATTTTGAAAATTCTCTGTCCAGTGAAACCAGATATGTTTCCTGGGATGGCTTTGTTGTCCAGGAACAGGGTGAGACAAATCCCGAAATCATTGGCAGTGACTATAAAATAATGATGATGTTCAAAGGTTACTTCACCAAGGAAAAGGTAAAATAGCACAAAATAGAAAATACAATATAAAAGGCAAAAAGACTTAAGTTAGACAATCTACATGCATTCTTGGTAGAAGATGTTAACTGATGAACATGCTCGTGCATCCGTTGATTGCTATGAGGGTCTTGAACATGTGACATATTAAAGGGTTTAACTGTTGAGCATCCCTGCATGTATTGACTGCTATAACTATCATGTACATTTGATCTATAGATTGACTGGAATTAAAAATATAAGAGTGAAGTTACCTATCAATAAATCAATCAATAAATAAAAAAGAATATAAGAGCGAAGCTAGAAAATGTCCCCAAGGCAGACAAAAGCTTGGGAATTTAAGTGAAGCAGGGTAGAGAGGAAGACTCATTACCCACCGAGCACTGTGTGCCACTACCCCTCGGGGATTTCTCTGTTATGAAAAAAAACTGAAGTTAGAAAATCCAGATGTATTATTGGTACCAGGAGTTAGTTGAGCATGCCCATGTATGGATTGACTGCTGTATGTGACTGTACATGTGACATTTCGAATAGGGTTTAACTTTTGAACACGGATTGACTTCTATGGATGTCCTGTACATGTGCCCTTCAAGGGACAGCCCGGTACACTAAGCTCCCGCTATGCGTGGGGTCCGGAGAAGTGCCGGACCACAAGCGTCTATTGACGGGAATTAATATTATAGCTTCCTATATATTTTGGAGATTTACTGGTTATTCTACATGTATCAATGACATGCAGGTATAGGAATCTCATTGAAAGAGCTTTAAGAGCCAGACTTGTTTATGGGAGTCCACATATGAACAGAGCAGTGAGCTTCGAGTACATGAATCGCCAATTGGTGTGGAATGAATTCTCGGTAATTGTCCATCCATTAGTAGAGTGTTGCAGACTTTATATGGTCATTCCGAAGTGAGGAGAATATTGATGACAAATTATCTGAGAATCTATGTCTGCAATTTCGCTATCAATTATCTGTTAGGAAATTGGTCCTTAACCTTATCAAAAAAGGGAAAGGGCCCTTAAAGAGCGTTGCGATGCTTTTAGCTGTTTTACATGCTTCCAAAGGGCTAAAAGATCTTTTTTCCAACTAGTGTCATGCCTTCTTTTGCTGGTGGGTATGGGGATGAGGATGGTGCTCCAAAATTGGTCTTCTGCAGTTAAAAGTTATAGTTACTATAATTGTTTCGTACAAGCGCTGCTGTTTAGCTAACAACGCGAATGGAGGTACATTCTCAACTGTTCTAATATACAGGAAATGCTGCTCTTGCTTCTTCCCCTTCTCAATTCAACATCTGTCAAGAATTTTCTTCGTCCATTCTCAAAGGACAAATCTTCAGATTCTTCAGTGGATGACACTTTGTGCCCAATCTGCCAAGGAAAGCCAACAATTCCATGTTTAGCTATCCCTTGTCAGCACAGGTACTAATATTGCATGCTTACAATTATGCAGTAGAATGGCAATGCATTGTATCTTTCAAATGTTCATGTCTTCAATAGGAACTCTATTGTATTGAAGCTTAATCAAGGTATGAGCTTAAGTAATAAGTTGAATTCATTGAAATTGCAGGATGACAATCTTATACTTATGCATGCATATTGTATATTTGGAGGTTTGGGCTGTACATAGGTATAATTTTATTGTTTCAAAGAAAAGAAACCTTGAGAGTTGAAACTATATAAAATGTTTCAGGGTTGTCTAGAAAAATAGTTTATCTTTTATAGCCTCGCATCCTCCTATATCCTTAAAATGAACTTCATATCCAGTGTTTTATAGACAACCATGGCATTCAAATCTTGGAGCTAGTTAAATTCTCAATTCAAGAAGCGGAACTAGAACACTTCATCTCTCCAATTCATTTCCAAATAGAGTCAGGGGCTTTACCCAATCAATGAGTCAAAATAGGGAAATATGTGGACATCCAGGTAGATCTGATACCCATACTAACTACCTAGTATAAGTTGTCGTGTACAAACCAAGTTTAGACAAAGTAACACAAATATCTATGGTAGTCAGTCCACTCTTAAGGCAATTGTATCTTTAGATATTGCAGAGGGGATTCTTGTTTCTTCATCTTGTCATCCATTTGGTTGACGTCATTCATGTGTCCATTTCTTGGTTTAGTGTGCTGTTAGTAACTGTTGTTCACTGAGTTTTATGTATCTCCATTACTATACAGCTACTGTTACTACTGTCTTCAAACACGTTGCTCTGCTGCTCCGTCTTTCCGGCGCCCCCGATGTGGAGAAGCGGTTGCTGCGATGCAACGACATGGCGGTTTGGTCAACAACATTAGTCAGAAACAATAATTGTGGTCCAAGGTGAAATAAAATGATGGGAAAGGCAAGCTTCAGACAAACTATGGATCAAAAGTTGCCCAAAGATAACATAGAAATTGAACTAGGAATCAAGATTCCTCGATAAAGCAACTTGTTCTGCTTTATTGAGTGCATTCATTTGTTAAAGTTTCTTGTCTCTTTCAATGTAGCCTTTCTTTTTAATCTCATTTATTTGCTTATTTTAGAGATTCTCTTAAAAGTTTGATCAGTCACAGGTCACGGTTGATTCAATTTTTTATCAAATGGCTCAAGCAGCCCTTTTAAGTTCTGGTCAGGGTAACTTCCGAGTTATTAAATGAATAGGTGACAACAAAAAAGAGAACATTATTTAATTTCAGATTGTAAGGCAGTGTGCTGTGTGTCACAGAATCTGCATGTAAAGTTGCCAAGTGATGTGCAGGTTATAATGATTTTAAGCTGATAATAGCCGTTGAAGTATTTGAGCAGCAAAAGTTCATCATAACGTGTGATTTCATGGGGATCTAGACCACTAATCCTTACCTTTCTGTTCTTTCCATGGGCTTTATAGGTGAATGAATTGCATTAAAGGTAAGTCCTCTCAATTTCATTCCTTTTTCCGCTTCTCTTTTTGGTTGGGTCTACACTTTTCCTTGAGTATATAATAGCAGCCAGATGTCGAAAGCTAGTTAGGATAAAAAGGGTGTATGCCGTCAGCAATAAGACTCCTGAATTGGTCCAACAGGTACTTTATTATGGAAATTAGTATATATACGGACCATGTAATAAACTTTTTACACCATATATATATAATATGTAATAGGGCGCCCCTTTTTAACATGCAGCCGCTTTGTCTTTTTGTTTGCATCCGTACCCACTTTTTAAAAAACTTCAGCTTCCCTTTATAACTGGGAAACTTCAGTTCTAGAGCTGAAGTTTTTATTTTATAACTTAGAAAACTTCAGAAAACTTCAGCTCTAGAGCTGAAGTTTTCGGGTTACTAAACAAAAACTTCAGCTCTAGAGGCTCTAGAGCTGAAGTTTTTATTTTATAACTTGAAAACTTCAGCTCTAGAGCTGAAGTTTCAGGGTTACTAAACAAAAACTTCAACTCTAAAGCTGAAGTTTTTATTTTATAACTGGCAAACTTCAGCTCTAGAGCTGAAGTTTCCCGGTTACTAAACAAAAACTTATAAAATAAAACTTCAGCTCTAGAGCTGAACTTCAGGCCCGGCTACTAAAATGCTGAAGTTTTGTGTAATTGCCTTTGCTACTTCAGCCCCGTGTGCTGAAGTTATGTGAAAAAGCGGGTACGCTTGCAATTTTTTTTGCAAAGCGGGCACAGGTTAAAATGTGACACAAAAAGCGAGTATAGATGCAAATGCCCCAATATATATCCTTGAAGCAACGGTAAAGTTGTTTTTACGTAACTTTCATGGGTCCGAGCCGTAAAAGTAATCGCTAATGCTTGCAGTAGAGTATGATGTCTATGTTACACCTCTTGTATATGGATGCTTTGATTGTTATCAGGTTAAATAGAGTACTTGTAATTGCTTTAAATGATTTAGTAGTGTAAATATTTTCTTTAGAACTTAAATTCTTAATTGTTACCATTAGCTTTTCACTTCTTTTAGTCACCATTAGCTTTTTACTCATTATCAAAAAGTTGTGGATAGCTTCATACTCTGCGTCTACTCTAAATTTGTCCTACCAGTCACTGTTATTACGACGAACGCTTCAAATGATCAAATTACTCTTTTGTTTTTATAGAAGAATCAATCTGCGTAAGAGCTCAACTAGCTATTTTAGAGGGTTATACATGAAGTATAGCTAGTTCATTCTAAATCACTCATGTAAAAGGGCTTTTATATACCGTCAAACCCGTCTATAACAACCTCGTTTGTTCCGAAGTTTTTTGGATGTTATAGCGAAGTGCTGTTATAGAGAACATATACTATAACATAACATGAAAATTGGTCATGGAAAAGCTTGGCTTTTATAGTGAAGTATTGTTATACGTTATAGAGATGTCTGACCGTATATGTTTTCTTTTGCAGCCACCTACCAGTGGGATGAGAAAAGTTAGTGTTAGTGTTGTATGGGTCAAAATATGATCAAAGGAATTCTACTTAAGAAAGAACAATCAAGAAGCAACCAAGCCGAAGTCACATATAGGAAGCAATATACCGGCGAGTGATTTAGCTACGGTCGAAGTTGAGCACTCAATTTGGCTCGAACGGCCAGTGCAACGCTTAAACATTTTAGAGGAATATTCTACGGGATATTCAAAGAATTTAGGTACTCCGGTTAAGGACCGTTGGATAAAGAAAGTATTTTGTATAAATATTATGGGAGAGAGTAACAGAAGGGGCAGATCGAAACACACACACACACAAAACATGGACATCTCCCTAAAGGGAAGATATTCCCTAATCTTAGATCTCTCACCGGAAAAGGAAATGAGAGCACAGGATCTCGATATTCATTTGTAACTCGACTTTATCAAATATATGGAAGCTGGTCTTGTTAAAAAATGGTGATGCTTTTTATTTATGTATTCTTCATCATCATTTTATATTATTAGAACAGTCATCTATTTACTTCCATTATAAAACCCAATCGTGACTGTAATCAAATTTTATGTTCAGTTATGCTTGTTTATTCCTACTTTCTATTTCAGATCTAGAATAAATTATTTCTGGCTAAGATTTGCCCTCTATCTATTTATTACATTGGTTTAACAAAAAAGGCATGAAACTTTTTGGTCGAACAATTTGGCACCGTCTGTGGGGATTGCCCAGCCAAAATTTTAGTTTCCTCTAGATCTAAAGTCAGTCAGAGTTCCACTTCCCGGTTGTTGTAGCCTCGCCCTCTCATTACAAATACCAACTTGAGAAATTTGTAGGCAAGCTTTTGAAATAACCGAACCAATCAAGGTCAGATCTTCGCACGAAATCGAAATTATGTTTGATATATATACGAAAGCCACGTCTTGCTGTAGTGATGGGTTTGGTACGTCGTGAGTATGAGTTGTCAAAGTAGGACTATGGCCACTACACACTGAGCACGTCCGCAATCCTATTTGTTGTATCAACATTAGATACCAATCTATACTTTATGCACACTGCCCCCTCTCTCTTAGGAAGGGACGATAGCCTATAGTGTAATTCTTTGAAATAACAAGCTTGTCCTGCCCGTATGTACGGAATATAACTTATGTTTCCCTTATTTTTGTACACCTGGATTGGATCGGACCGGGACTCGAACTCGAGATCCCAACGGGCGAATAAGTTGTCAGCCCGTAAGAGGCCCAGACTCGACTAACGACGAAGCTAAGCACAAGGCCGAGATCAAATTTGAAGCCAACATTCGAGTACGGGGCAAACCGAGTCGTTCTACAGCACCCCTCTCCCCTCGCCAACCAATCAGGTCAAGGTAACAAACGATTTCGTTTAGGTTTAACCTGTTATTTTTCTTTTGGATTGGGATAGGAACAGGAGCATTCTCTCAGATGCGCGAACAAGGAACAAACGCCATCAAAACAACACACCAGGAAAACGTTCTACACCATATCATCCCTGCAGGCAACGGTCGAGTAAACCCCTCCCCCCCCCCCCCAACGAGTTGGTACTTAACACCATAAAGGGAAAAGCCTGTATAGGCTGGGACTGGGTCACCAACCTGGAAAATATACGAATCTCTCCAACAAGTTGGTACTTAACGCCATAAAGGGAAAAGCCTCTATAGACTGGACTGGGTCACCAGCCCGAAAAACACACGAATCTCTCCAACATGCAGACAGAACACAAGTGCGTGAAACTCACCCACGCGCTCGCCAAAGCAACTACGCGACGATACCACTAGCTAAAATTTGATCTTGTCCATAGATTAAGACGTCCCGAAGCTTGAGCAAGACATTTACCACCCCGCCTATCGACTACTTCTCTAGGCAGAGCGATGAAGGGACTAGACATGGGACTCCTTGAATGTATGTACAGATCGAACGAAAATATGTAATATTCTCCAATGAATAAACAAAGCAGTATGACATTCTTACACAGCGCCAAGTTTACACATCACGCCAACACAAAGGAAACGTACATTCAATCTCACTCGAATTAATTTACATCTCGTTCCAATCAGTCTAAATTCGATCTCACTCAAATTTACAGCAAGATAATTCGGCCTCGCTCGAATTGATAAATGTACATTCGACCTTGTTCGAATTAGTCTACATTCAATCTCACTCGAATTAATTTACACATCGTTCGAATCAGTCTATATTCGATCTCACTCGAATTTACAACAAGACAATTCGGCCTAGCTCGAATTGATAAATATACATTCGACCTCGTTAGAATAAGTCTAAATTTGATCTCGTCCGAATCTACAGCAAGACAATTCGGCCTTGCTCGAATTGATAAATCTACATCGACCTCATTCGAATCAGTCTAAATTGGATCTCATCCGAATTTACAACAAGGCAATTTGGCCTCACTCAAATTGATAAATCTTTATTCGACCTCGTTCGAATCAGTCTAAATTCGATCTCACTCGAATTTACAGCAAGACAATTCGGCCTCGCTCGAATTGATAAATCTACACTTGACCTCATTCGAATCAGTCTAAATTCGATCTCATCCGAATTTACAGCCAGTCGATTCGGCCTCGCTCTAACTGATGAATCTACAGTCGACCTCATTCGAATTAACCTACATTCGACCTCGTTCAAATTAACATACATTCGACCTCGTTCGAGTTAACTTACATTCGACCTCGTTCGAATTAACTTACATCCGACCTCACATCAATCCATATTCGACCTCGTCGAATTAACAAATCTAAATTCGACCTCGCTCGAATTAACTACCGAAAGTCAGAGACTTAATGCAAGGAGATCTTAGGAATTCGAAAACAGAAGGAAAGGCCAAAGACGTACAACCAAGGACAAATCAACTGTTATTATATATTATTATATATATATATATATTATATATTATATATATATATATATATATATATATATAGGGCCAAAAGGGGGCTCCCACCCAACTAACTAAGTACAGAAAAACGAGATACAAAAGGGAAAGTAAAGTACAAAAGCTTCACTCTGCGTCATCTCCATCCACGCCGTCATCCCCCTCTCCACTTGGTTCAGCGGCTTCACCACCAGCGTCTCCCTCTCCATCAAAATGTTCATCATCAAAGAGAAGTCCGTCCTCGGCCTCATCATCTCCAACGACCTCCGGTGTCGCGGGGTCATAGTCGCAGGTAAACCGGGCCTCACGAGCTTTAACACGAGCTTCTTCAAAAGCAGCTTCAGAAACATTCCCCGCTGCCAACAAAACCCTTATATATATCCCGCTAGGCCTCAGTGTGGATCCACATAAGGGCGAAGAACAACAATAGAGGCAGACACAGGAGGAGTCGAAGCCACAAATTGAGCCCTCTCAGCCTCGAGGGAAGTAATTTGATCACCCAGGCTCGAGACGTCTCTCTCAAGCTCGCCAATTCGCTCATCAAGTCGCACCTCCCTCAGAGTAGCCGTCTCCATCTCAGTGGCACGTTCAAACCTGAGAATGCAAATAGAATCTTCCAGCACCGCAGCTCTCGCCAAGGCCGCTACTCTGGCCCCCTCGACCCTTTCCAGCTCGGTCGCCTTCCCTTCCAATTCGGTCACCTTCTCCGCCAATTCAACACTTAAATCGGTGACCCTAATGTCACTCTGCTCAAGCTCCGGCCGGAGGGCCACGATCTTCGCCTGAAGATCAACACACTCAGCTGCAACACCCTTGCCTACCTCGAGCTCTTCTTCTTTAGCCTTGAGCAGCCCCTCGAGTTCGCTGCATCTGCTCATAGACCGCATCAGGTCCTCGTCCTTCCGCTCCAACTCCTCCCTAAGGTATCGAGGATTGCCACCCGCCCTGAGTCGTGCATGCATCTCACGACACTTGTCACAGTATCGGTGGTATTTTGAAACTATTTTCTGTAAAGTGGTAGCCCGCCTCTCCTCGCGGCGGATACTCTCAGTCTCCAAAATGAAAGTCTGAAGAAAGAAAAGAGAACAGAAAGAGAACGTTAGCAAGAGTAGAAGACATAAAAGAAGAAAGCAATAAACTCACCCTCAAAGCCATTCCGGCTACGCCCCGTGATAAGCCAACATCATTGACCTCCTGGAGGGACATGCTTTCAGTAGCAGGACAAAGGAGGGCAAATTGGGGTGCCGGGCTCACCATATCCTCCAACAAATTGCAATCCGGAGCAATCTCGATCACACGAGAGGAACTATCAGTTCCCACCTCGACCCGAGTGAACTCCCTTTCAAACATGTTTACATCCTCGGGGTCAATATCTGAACCGGATTCATAGTTATCAACAACTACGCCCTTTGCCCTCTCGCTAGCAAAAGAAGGAGCACGGGCCTGTTGTGAAGTCGATGGACCACTCGGAATGGTTGCAGCGGCCTCCGAATTCCGCCCCTACCACGGTAGACTCCCCCACGCCAGAAATGGGAACCACCTCCACGCCCGAGGGGGACACGGTCTACTCATCTAAATCGGCATCACCAGCATGCTCAGACACCGCCAATACTGGATTGTCCCTCGAAGGCCCCTCGGTCCTGGGTACGCCACACACCTTTATTCGCCGGCTCTTTCATGGAGCCTTTTCGTCGTCGTCCTGAGATGATTCGTCCAGAAAATGAACCACGGGAAGCTGAGCCTCAGCCTGACGAGCAACCTCACAACAGTCGAGCCCGGGAAAGGCCATAGTCTGTAAAGTAGCAGCAGTCTGAACGCTCTCACTTGCAGCCCCAACCGATGCAGATCCGGTCGAGAGACTCAACTGATGGAAAGCGGGTATGAGAGCCCTCGCCCTCCTCGTGACCCGTCGACCTAACAATGAGAGAAGCTTGAACCAAGGAGGAAAATACAGAGCAAAGGGCAAAACGACTAAGGATAAGACGAGACAACTCACCAGTAGAAGGTCTACGCCCGAATCTTTCGTGAAACGACAACTACTCACGAATCCCCATCGTATGGGGCAAAACCTGGCTCACCCACTCACGAATATCAGCGACTAGCGGAGAAGGTGCCTTCTCGGTTGTGAAATAGAGGGAAAAAGAAGAACAATCAGATCACCGGAAGGGGACAACGAGAAGACGTTTTAACAGAATCCTCAGGAAATCTGTTAGGATTCGACACCACATGCTCCGTCCTCACAAAGAAGAAGCTCTCACAAAAGCGGCAATTGGTCTTGTCGTCTATCTTCACCACCAAGCCCTTGGTCCCGCGGTGACGAAGATGTATCATAGTACCCCTGTAAAAACTGGTACAAAGAGGTGAAGCAACTGACTAAGAGAAATCACCCGGCCGGCCAGTTTCGCGTACTTGGTAAGCATGAGGAAGAGCTTGTATATATACGGAGAGAGCTGAGCCGGACACACCCCATAATAACGACAAAAGTCTTCCACCGTGTAAGAAAGGGGAAGTGTGTAGCCGATGACAAACGGGTACGTATAAAACGCGCAGTATCCCGAGCGATGTATCTGCACGACGTTGTTACCCGCGGGAATGAGTTCAACATGATCGGGAATCCTCCACTTAGCCTTGAGCGCAGCAAGTGCCGCATCGTCCATTACGAAAATGACGGGCTCAGGATCGGCATCAGGTAAGTGCTTGAAATCAATCCTGGCTTTCCCCGAGCGTGGAATTATCTCATCCACGGTGGGAAAATTCTCATCTTCCACAATGGTCGTCCCTTCTTCATGGGAGGGCACATCCGTTTTCGATGCAACGGTATCGGCAACTCTATCGGAAGTAGAAGGTGCACTAGCCATGTTTTCTTTGGTTATGTAGATAGTAGGTTTTAGGGTAGAGGGAGTAACAATGGCAAGGAACTTCAAAAGAAGAGAAATGGAGACGTAAGAATCTAAGGAAGGAGGAAAGAGAAGCCTGGAGATTTTCGATAATACGTAGAAAACACAGCAACTCCAAATGAAGAGTTCTCTTCTCTATTTATAAGAATACAAACATCCTGAACGGGAAACCAAACGCCGCCACGTTAATTCCAAAGCAGAGGAGGCACGGGAAACGACGTAACGTATAGGGAACGTGCGCCATAATGACGCATGATAGATTGACATCATTTCAAACTGACAGAATGGTCAGGTACGGCTCCCGAAGCATCGCATCATCGACTCGCTATGAAGGATCGCTCTTCGGTCAATGTGCTCAGATTTCTCAAAAGGTGTGACTGGCGAAGTCCGCCCACCGAGCTCGCCTAAAGGCAACCCCGATGGGTGGAGGGACTAACCGTATGGGTCAAAATCTGATCAAAGGAATTCTACTTAAGGAAGAACGACCAAGAAGCAACCAAGCGTAAGTCACATATAGGAAGCAATATACTGGCAAGTGATTTAGCTACTGTCGAGGTCGAGCACTCAATTCAGCCCAAACGACTAGTTCAACGCTTAAACATTTTAGAGGAATATTCTACGGGATATTCCAAGAATTTAGGTAAGTGTTTTGTATAAATATTATGGGAGAGAGTAACAGAAGGGGGAGGACGGAAACACACACACACACACAAACATGGACATCTCCCTGAAGGGAAGGTATTCCCTGGTCTCAGGCCTCTCGCTGGAAAAGGAAATGAGAGCATAGTATCTAGATATTAATTTGTAACTCGACTTATCAAATATATGGAAGCTGGTCTTGTTCAAAAATGGTGATGCTTTTCATTTATGTATTCTTCATCATCATTTGATATTATTAGAACAATCATCTATTTACTTCCATTATAAAACCCAATAGCGGTTGTAATCAAATTTTTTCTTCAGTTATGCTTGTTTATTCCTACTTTCTATTCAGATCTAGAATAAATTATTTCTGGATAGGATTTGCCCTCTATCTATTTAAGTCACGACCCGAATTTCCCACCCTCCCGAGTCGTGATGGCGCCTACTAGTGAAAGCTAGGCAAGCCAAACAACTGAATTTAAATACCTTGGTTCTATTTTTAAATCCGTTAAAAGTTATAAAGCAACAGTTAATAATCAACAAAATTTAACAAGCGGAAGATTTAGATTTCGAGTTTTAATAATACTGCTAACACAATTCCATAACAAATCTACCCAAGACTGGTGTCACAACTTCACAGACTGTCTAAGATTACTACAAATAAAGGTCTGAAAGAAATAATACAACGCTGTCTCTGGAAATACAAGAAGGAAACAGGAACAATAGATAGAAGGAGACGCCAAGGCATGCGGACGCCTGTAAGACTACCTTGGGTCGCCTGATGTACAAGAAGCAGCAATCTCACTGCGGTCCGAAATCTATAGCACTGGGATCAGTAGAAAAAAGTGGAGAGTGTAGTATCAACACAACCGACCCCATGTGCTGGTAAGTGCCTAGCCTAACATCGGCAAAGTAGTGACAAGGCTAGGACCAGACTACCAAAATAAACCTGTGCAGTTAAATCATATACAGCGGAACAATACAAGCAGAATATACAGCTAAGGATGGGAGGGGGAAACATGATGCTGGGACATCGAATAATAACAGAAAAACAACGCATAAATATAAAGATCACCACAGTTCAATTGAAGATAGGAAGGGGGATCATGCTGCGGGGTACAACAAGTATCAACAAAGAACCAACAATTAAATGTAGAGAAACCATAACTGAGTTATCAATAAAAGTCAGGAAATCAAAGACAAGTGCACGACATCACCCTTCGTGCTTTAACACTCTCTCACCAAAATAATGCACGGCATCACCCTTCGTGCTTTAACACTCTCTCACCAAAACAATGCACGCTAACCCAAAAATATCATACGAACTTGCTCATGCATTCAAATCACCAAAATAACATCAACAACTATGAATTTAGCATCAAAATTATGAAATCACTTAAGAACATCAAATTTTCCAATTTTTCTCAAATAAGGTCCGATTCACGTCATTTCAAGTCCGTTTCTCACCAAATTTCACAGACTAACTTAAACCACATATAAGACCTGTACCGGGCTCCGGAACCAAAAACGGGCCTGATACCATCAAATTTAAAACACATCTCATTTCTAAAAACTCATATATTTTCCAGAAAATAATTTTCTTTAAAAATTCATTTCTCGGGCTAGGGACCTCAGAATTTGATTCCGGGCATACGCCCAAGTCCCATATTTTCCTACGGACCTTCCGGGATCGTCGGACCATGGATCCGGGTTTGCTCAAAATGTTGACTGAAGTCAACCATAATCAAATTTTAACTCTAGAAATTTCTATTTCTCCTATTTTCACATAGAAGGCTTTCCAGATATAGGTGCGGACCACGCACACAAATCGAGGTGAGGTAAAAAGGAGGTTTTTAGGCCTCAAAAAGATGAATTTGTTTCCAAAACAAGTGATGAACTTTTGGGTCATCACATCCTCCACATCTAAAACAACTGTTCGTCCTCGAACGGACATGAGAAAGAAGTACCTGAGTCGGGGAAAAGATAGGAATAACGGCTTCGCATATCGAACTCGGACTCCCAGGTCGATGCCTCAGCAGGCTGACCTCTCCATTGAACATGAACAGAAGGAAAACTCTTTGATCTCAACTGATGAACCTGCCGGTCTAGGATAGCTACCGGCTCCTCCTCATATGACAAGTCCTTGTCCAACTGGACAGTGCTGAAATCAAACACGTGTGATGGATCACCGTGATACTTCCGAAGCATGGACATATGAAACACTGGATGTACGGCTAATGAGCTCGGCGGCAACGCAGTCTGTAAGCTATTTCTCCCACTCGATCAAGAATCTCAGTTGGGCCAACGAACCTAGGGCTAAGCTTTCCCCTCTTCCCAAATCTCATCACGCCCTTCATAGGCGACACCCGAAGCAATACTCGTTCACCGACCATGAATGCCAAATCACGAACCTTGGGTCGGCATAACTCTTTTGCCTGGACTGAGCTGCACGAAGTCTATCCTGAATGATCCTGATCTTGTCCAAGGTATCCTGCACTAGATCCGTACCCAACAACCTAGCCTCTCCCGGCTCAAACCATCCAACCGGCGATCGACACCACCTACCATACAAAGCCTCATAAGGAGCCATCTAGATACTCAACTGGTAGCTGTTATTGTAGGCAAACTTCGCTAAAGGCAAAACTGATCCCACGAGCCTCCAAAGTCAATAACACAAGCTCGAAGCATATCTTCCAAAATCTGAATAGTCCGCACGGACTGCCCGTCCGTCTGAGGATGAAACACTGTGCTCAACTCAACCCGTGTGCCCAACTCCCGCTGGACTGCTCTCCAGAAATGTGAGGTAAACTGCGTACCTCGATCCGAAATGATAGACACGGGCACACCATGAAGGCGAACAATCTCCCGGATATAGATCTCTGCTAACCTCTCAGAAGAATAGGAGACTGCCACAAGAATGAAATGCGTTGACTTGGTCAACCTATCAACAATAACCCACACTACATCGAACTTCCTCTGAGTCCGTGGGAGTCCAATGACGAAGTCCACAGTGATACGCTCCACTTCCACTCAGGAATCTCAATCTTCTGGAATAGACCACCAGGTCTCTGATGCTCGTACTTAACCTGCTGACAATTCAAACACCACGCCACATATGCAACAATGTCCTTCCCTATACTCCTCCACCAATAATGCTGCCGCAAATCCTGATACATCCTAGCGGCGCCCGGATGAATAGAGTACCGGGAACTATGGGCCTCCTCTAAAATCAACTCCCGGAGCCCATCCATATTAGGCACACAAACTCGACCCTGCAACCTAAAAACTCCATCATCTCCTAATGTAACCTGCTTGGCACCTCCGTGCCGCATCGTGTGTGTAAGGACACACAAATGAGGATCATCATACTGCCGATCTCGGAAACGATCCAATAAAGAAGAGCGAGCAACTGTGCAAGCTAATACACGGTTGGACTCAGAAACATCCAACCTCACGAACTATTGGCCAAAGCCTGAACATCCAAGGCAAGTGGTCTCTCACCGACCGGAATATACGCAAGACTGCCCATACTGGCTGACTTCCTACTTAAAGCATCGGCCACCACATTGGCCTTTCCCGAATGAATATAAGATGGCGATATCATAGTCTTTTAACAGCTCCAACCACCTTCTCTGCCTCAAATTCAACTCCTTTTGCTTGAACAAATACTGAAGACTCTTGTGATCCGTGAACACCTCACATGCCACGCTATACAGATAATGACTCCAAATCTTCAATGCGTGAACAATGGCTGCTAACTCCAAATCATGAACCGGATAGTTCTTCTCATGAATCTTCAACTGTCGCGAAGCATAAGCAATGACCTTGCCATCCTGCATCAACACTGCACCAAGCCCAATGTGAGATGCATCACAATAAACTGTATAAGGCCCTGAACCTGTGGGCAAAACCAACACCGGCGCCGTGGTCAAAGCTGTCTTGAGCTTCTGAAAGCTCGCCTCACACTCGTCCGACCACCTGAACTGGGCACCCTTCTGGGTCAACCCGGTCATCGGGGCTGCAATTGGCGAAAACCCTTCCACAAACCGGCGATAATAGCCTGCCAAACCCAAGAAACTCCGGATCTCTATAGCTGATATGGGTCTAGGCCAGTTCTTGACTGCCTCTATCTTCTTTGGATCTACCTGAATACCCTCTGCTGGAACCGCATGACCCAAGAAAGCAACTGAACTCAACCAGAACTCACACTTCGAAAACTTAGCATACAACTGACTATCTCTCAGAGTCTGAAGAACCACTCTCACATGCTGCTCATGCTCCTCCCGGCTGCGGGAATAAATCAAAATATCATCAATGAAAACTATCACGAACGAATCCAAGTAAGGCCTGAACACTCGGTTCATCAAATCCATGAAAGCTGCTGGGGAATTTGTCAACCCGAATGACATCACTAAGAACTCATAATGCCCGTACCGAGTGCGAAAAGCTGTCTTAGGGACATCGGATGCACTAATCCTCAACTGATGGTAGCCCGATCTCAAGTCGATCTTAGAAAACACTTGGGCACCCTGAAGTTGGTCAAACAAATCATCAATCCTCGGCAACAGGTACTTATTCTTGATTGTGACCTTGTTCTATTGCCGGTAATCTATACACATTCTCATTGATCCGTCCTTCTTCTTAACAAACAACACCGGCGCACCCCAAGGCGAGACACTGGGCCTAATGAAACCCTTATCAAGCAAGTCTTGCAACTGCTCCTTCAAATCTTTCAACTCAGGCGGAGCCATACGATGCGGCGGAATAGAAATGGGCCGAGTGCCCGGAGCCAAATCAATGCAAAAGTCAATATCCCTGTAGGGTGGCACAACCGGCAGGTCCAAAGGAAATACCTCAGAAAACTCACGAACAACAGGCACAGAATCAATAGAAGGAACCTCGGCACTAGAATCACGAACATATGCCAAATAGACAAAACCCCCCTTCTCGAACATGCGCCGAGCCTTCATATATGAGATAACACAACGGGTGGAATGACCAGGAGTCCCTTTCCACTCTAAACGAGGCAACCCCGGCAAGGCTAAGGTCACAGTCTTGGCATGACAATCCAGGATAGCGTGGTAAGGTGATAACCAATCCATCCCCAATATGATATCAAAATCAACCATGTCCAGCAGTAACAAGTCTACTCGGGTCTCAAGACCCCCAATCACAACTACGCTAGAACGATGAACACGATCTACCACAATAGAGTCACCCACCGGTGTAGACACATAAACAGGAGCACTCAAAGAATTACGGTGATAACTCCATCGGAAGCCTCAGCCTCAGGTCTGGCTGGAAGAGCATCACATCGGGGCTGGGCCCCACCACTCTGAGCTACATCTCTGGGACGGCCTGCTGCTGGCTGGCCTCCACCTCTAGAGGCTGGACCTCCACCTCTAGCACCTCTACCTCCACCTCTAGCTTGCTGGGCGGGCTGACGAGTACCCCAATGAACCTCCTCACTCTCTCTCTCTCTCTCTCTCTCTCTCTCTCTCTCTCTCTCAGTGGGAAGTATTAGAAGAGCATGACGGGCCAAATCAATAAACCTGGTCTCGTACTGAGTAACAGTCATAGAACCTTGCTGGAGACGCTCAAACTGCCTCCGATAACTCTCCCTCTGAGCGATAGGAAGAAACTTCTCCAAAAATAACGGAGAAAACTGATCCCAAGTCAAAGCTGGTGACCCAGCTGGTCTAGCCAAACAATAATCTCTTCACCAAGCCTTGGCGGATCCAGACAAACGAAAAGCAGCAAAGTCGACCACATTGATCTCCACTATCCCCATGTTCCTGAGAACCTCATGACAACAGTCCAAATAATCCTGGGGATCCTCAGAAGATGTACCACCAAGAGTAGTAGTGAAGAGCTTGGTAAAACCTATCCAACTTCCGCAAAGCCTCCGAAGACGTAGCTGATCTAACACCGGTCTGTGCTGTTGCTCGGCTGAAGAAGCGGTACTTGACCTCGCCATTCGCGAAGGAACAAGAGTGGAAGTTCAACTAGTATTGAGAATTCAAGTCGCACGACAGGAAAGAATGGATGGGAAATTTTTCCTAACTCTGTAGCCTCTAGGGGATAAATACAGATGTCTCCGTACCGATCCCTCAGACTCTACTAAGCTTGTCTGTGACATATGTAACCTAGAGCTCTGATACCAACTTGCCACGACCTGAATTTCCCACCCTCGGGAGTCGTGATGGCGCCTACTAGTGAAAGCTAGGCAAGCCAAACAACTGAATTTAATTACCTTGGTTCCATTTATAAATCTGTTAACAGTTATAAACCAACAGTTAATAATCAACAAAATTTAACAAGCGGAAGATTTAGATTTCGAGTTTTAATAATACTGCTAACATCATTCCATAACAAATCTACCCAAGACTGGTGTCACAACTTCACAGACTGTCTAAGATTACTACAAATAAAGGTCTGAAAGAAATAATACAACGCTGTCTCTGAAAATACAAGAAGGAAACAGGAACAATAGATAGAAGGAGACGTCAAGGCCTGCGGACGCCTGCAGGACTACCTTGGGTTGCCTGATGTAAATGACTGGGCGAAATTGTTCTCTGCGATCGGGGCAAGGGTATGCGATCGCATAGAGTAAGGGGGACTGGGCATCGCGATCGCGGAGCAGGGGTTGCGATAGCATAGAACAACTGGTGACCCCCCAGACTTAACTCTTCGCGATCACGGATGAAGATATGCGATCGCATAGAACAAAAATGGACCCCCTGAAATTTACGCTATGCGATCGCGTGCTTTCCTATGCGATCGCATAGCACAAGGAACTGGACACCAGTAGACAGCAGATTCTGCAATTTTTCTAAGTTCAAAAACCTTCCGAGACCTATCCAAAACTCACCCGAGTCCTCGGGGCTCCTAACCAAACATATGTTCTAACTCAATAACATCATACGAACTTAACCGTGCGATCAAATCGCCAAAATAACCTCAATAGCAACGAATTAAACCCCAAAATCCATGGAATTTTTAAAAACTTCTTAAAGCATCAAACTTTGCATTTACGGTCCGAATCACGTCAAACGGATTCCGTTTCTTACCAAACTTCACATAGTTATCTTAAATCACATATAAGATCTGTACCGNCCAACATGTTCAAATCAAAATTCATTTCAAATTCCTTTAAACAATTTAAGAAAATAATTTTCTTTAAAAATTCATTTCTCGGGCTTGGGACCTCGGAATTCGATTCCGAGCATACGCCCAAGTCCCATATTTTCCTACGGACCCTCCGGGACCGTCAAATCACGGGTCTGGGTTTGTTTACCCAAAACGTTGACCGAAGTCAAATTAACTCATATTATAGTCAAAATTTATCATTTTTTTCCATAGATTTTCATATTTAGGCTTTCTGGCTACGCGCCCGGACTGTGCACGCAAATCGAGGTGAAGCTAAAAGAGGTCTTTATGGCCTCAAAACATATAATTCATTTTAAAAACAAGGTCATCACATCCTCCACTTCTAAAACAACCGTTCATCCTCGAACGGACATAAGAAGGAAGAACCTGAGTCGGGGAAAAGATGGGGATAACGGCTCCGAATATCGGACTCGGACTCCCAGGTCGATGCCTCAGCAGGCTGACCTCTCCACTGAACACGAACAGAAGGAAAACTCTTCGACCTCAACTGAAGAACCTGCCGGTCTAGAATAGCTACCGGCTCCTCCTCATAAGGCAAGTCCTTGTCCAACTGGACAGTGCTGAAATCTAACACGTGGGATGGATCGCCGTGATATTTCCGAAGCATTTCCACATGAAACACTAGATGCACGGCTGATAAGCTAGGCGGCAATGCAAGTCTATAAGCCACCTCTCCCACTCGATCAAGAATCTCAAACGGGCCAATGAACCTAGGGCTAAGCTTGCCCTTCTTCCCAAATCTCATCACGCCCTTCATAGGCGACACTCGAAGCAATACCCGCTCACCGACCATGAAAGCCAAATCTCGAACCTTGCGGTCGGCATAACTCTTCTTCCTAGACTGAGCTGTATGAAGCCTATCCTGAATGATCCTAACCTTATCCAAGGCATCCTGAACCAGATCCGTACCTAACAACCAAGCCTCTCCCGGCTCAAACCATCTAACCGGATACCGATACCACCTACCATATAAAGCCTCATAGGGAGCCATCTGGATACTCGACTGGTAGCTGTTGTTGTAGGCAAACTCCTCTAAAGGCGAAAACTAAGCCCAAGAGCCTCCAAAGTCAATGACACAAGCTCGGAGCATATCCTCCAAAATCTGAATAGTCCGCTCGGACTGCCCGTCCGTCTGAGGATGAAACGCTGTGCTCAACTCAACCCGTGTGCCCAACGCTCGCTGGACTGCCCTGCAGAAATGTGAGGTAAACTACGTACCTCGATCCGAAATGATAGACACGGGCACACCATGAAGACGAACAATCTCCCGGATATAGATCTCAGCTAACCTCTCGGAAGAATAGGAGACTGCCACAGGAATGAAATGCGCTGACTTGGTCAGCCTATCAACAATAACCCACACTGCATCAAACTTCCTCTGAGTCCGTGGGAGTCCAACAACGAAGTCCATAGAGATCCGCTCCCACTTCCACTCAGGAATCTAAATCTTCTGGAACAAACCACCAGGCCTCTAATGCTCATACTTAACCTGCTAGCAATTCAAACACCAAGCCACATATGCAACGATATCCTTCTTCATTCTCCGTCACCAATAATGCTGCCGCAAATCCTGATACATCTTTGCGGCGCCCGGATGAATAGAGTACCGGGAGCTATGGGCCTCTTCTAAAAGCAACTCTCAAAGTCCATCTACATTAGACACACAAACTCGACCCTGCAAATCTCAAAACTCCATCATCACCTGAGGTAACCTGCTTGGCACCTCCGTGCTGCACTGTATCTCTAAGGACACACAAATGGGGATCATCATACTGCCAATCTCAGATACGCTCCAATAATGAAGAACGAGCGACTGTGCAAGCTAACACATGACTGGGCTCAGAAACATCCAGTCTCACGAACTGATTGGCCAAAGCCTGAACATCCAAAGCAAGTAGTCTCTCACCGACCGAAATATAAGCGAGACTGCCCATACTGGCTGACTTCCCTACTCAAAGCATCGGCCACCACATTGGCCTTTCCCGAATGATATAAGATGGTGATATCATAGTCTTTCAACAACTCCAACCACCTCCTCTGCCTCAAATTCAACTCCTTTTGCTTGAACAAATACTGAAGACTTTTGTGATCCGTGAACACCTCACATGCCACGCCATACAGATAATGCCTCCAAATCTTCAATGCGTGAACAATGGCTGCTAACTCTAAATCATGAACCGAATAGTTCTTCTCATGAATATTCAACTGTCGCGAAGCATAAGCAATGACCTTGCCATCCTGCATCAACACTGCACCAAGCCCAATGCGAGATGCATCACAATGAACTGTATAAGGCCCTGAACCTGTGGGCAAAACCAACACCAGTGCCATAGTCAGAGCTGTCTTGAGCTTCTGAAAGCTCGCCTCACACTCGTCCGACCATCTGAACTAGGCACCCTTCTGGGTCAACCTGGTCATCGGGGCTGCGATAGATGAAAACCCCTCTATGAACCGACGATAGTAGCCTGCCAATCCCAAGAAACTCCGAATCTCTGTAGCTGATGCTGGTCTAGGACAGTTATTGACTGCCTCAATCTTCTTCAGATCAACCTAAATACCCTCTGCTGACGCAACATGACCCAGGAATGCAACCGAACTCAACCAGAACTCACACTTCGAAAACTTAGCATACAACTGACTATCCCTCAAAATCTGAAGAACCACTCTAAGATGCTGCTCGTGCTCCTCCCGGCTGTGGGAATATATCAAAATATCATCAATGAAGACTATCACGAACGAATCCAAGTAAGGCCTGAACACTCGGTTCATCAAATCCATAAAAGTTGCTGGGGCATTTGTCAACCCGAATGACATCACCAAGAACTCATAATGCCCGTACCGAGTGCGGAAAGCTGTCTTAGGGACGTCGGATGCCCTAATCCTCAAGTGATGGTAGCTAGATCTTAAGTCAATCTTTGAAAATACCTTGGCACCTAGAAGCTGATCAAATAAATCATCAATCCTCGGCAGCGGATACTTATTATTGATTGTAACCTTGTTCAATTGCCGGTAATCTATTCACATTCGCATCGACCCATCCTTCTTCTTAACAAACAACACCGGTGCACCCCAAGGTGAAACACTGGATCTAATGAAACCCTTCTCAAGCAAGTCTTGCAACTGCTCCTTCAACTCTTTCAACCCAGGCGGGATAGAAATGGGCTGAGTGCCCGGAGCCAAATCTATACAGAAGTCAATATCCCTGTCCGGTAGCATACCCGGCAGGTCTGAAGGGAATACCTCAAGAAACTCACGAGCAATGGGCACAGAATCAATAGAAGGAACCTCAACACTAGAATCACGAACATAGGCCAAATAGGCCAAACACCCCTTCTCGACCATACGCCGAGCATTCACATAGGAGATGACACTACGGGTAGAATGACCAGGAGTCCCTCTCCACTCTAAACGAGGTAAACCCGGCAAGGCTAAGGTTACAGTCTTGGCATGACAGTCCAAGATAGCGTGGTAAGGTGATAACCAGTCCATCCCCAATATGACATCGAAATCAACCATGTCCAGAAGAAGCAAAGCTACATGAGTCTGAAGACCTCCAATCACAACTATACATGATCAATGAACGCGATCCACCACAATAGAATCACCCACCGGTGTAGACACATAAACGGGGGCACGCAAAGAACCACTAGGCATGACCAGATGCGGCGCAAAATAAACTGAAGCTTCTCCGCTACAAACCAGAACAGTACATGCACCCCCACCTCTAATACCTTTACTTCCACCTCTAATACCTCTAGCTAACTGGCGGGCTGGATGAGTCCCTCAATGAACCTCCTCACTATCTTTCACAGCGGGAAGTATGATAAGAGCATGACGAGCCAAGTCGATGAATCTGATCTCGTATTGAGTGACAGTGATAGAACCCTGCTGGAGACGCTCAACTGCCTCCGATAGACCTCTCTCTGAGTGATGGGGAGAAACTTCTCCAGAAATAGCTGCGTGAACTGTTCTCAAGTCAAAGCAGATGACCTATCTGGTCTAGCCAAACAATAATCTCTCCAACAAGTCTTGGCGGATCCAGACAAGCGAAAAGTAGCAAAATCGACCCCATTGGTCTCCACGATCTCCATGTTCCTAAGAACCTCATGACAGCTGTCCAGATAATCTTGGGGATCCTCAGAAGATGCACCGCTGAAAGTAGTAGTGAAGAGCTTGGTGAAACTTATCCAACCTCCACAAAGCCTCCGAAGACGTAGCTGATCTATCACCGGTCTGTGCTGCTGCTCGGCTGAAGAAGCGGTACGTGACCTCGCCATTTGACAAGAGTAGGGGTTTCAATTTAGCACTGAGAGAACAAAATCGCACGACAGGAAAGAATAGATGTGAAGTCTTTTTCCTAACTCTATAGCCTCTGGGGGAATAAATACAGACGTCTCCGTACCGATCCCTCAAACTCTACTAAGCTTATCTGTGAACTGTGAGACCCATGTAACCTAGAGCTCTGATACCAACTTTTCACGACCCGGATTTCCCACCCTCGGTAGTCGTGATGGCGCCTACTAATGTGAGCTAGGAAAGCCAATTCCTTGAACTAATTACTTCATTATCCAATTATTTCCTTTTAACAATTTTAAAGCAATAACGTATAAACAGTGGAAAATTTAACATAAGCGGAAGAAAGAAACAATAAGCTATCTGAACATGAATATCTAATACAACTGTTTGAGTCTCGACTACCCAGAACTGGTGTCACAGCTTCACAAACGGTCTAAGAATACTACAAATAAGGGTCTGAAAGAAATAAATACAACACTGTCTCTGAAAATGCATGAAAGAAACAGTAATGGTAGATGGAAGGAGACGCCAAGGCCTACGGACGCCTGCAGGACTACCTCGGGTCGCCTGATGAACAAGAATCAGCAATCTCACTGCGGTCCGAAGTCTACAACACTGGGGTCTGCACAAAAGAGTGCAGAGTGTAGTATCAACACAACCGACCCCATGTGCTGGTAAATGCCTAGCCTAACCTCGGCGAAGTAGTGACGAGGATAGGACCAGACTACCAAATAAACCTGTGCAGTTATATAATATACAACGGAAAGTAAAGCGGGAATAAGCAAGTAAAGAGGGGGGGAGAAACATGTTGCATGGGTATACCAGTATTAACAGTAAATCCAGATTAACAGTCTAAGGGCAGCTTAGAATTCACAGCAAAACAAAAGAATCTAATATCCACACTAAACACGCTTGTATCAATAATTGTTGCAGCGCGCAACCCGACCCCAATATATATAACAACACTGTTGCGGCGTGCAACCCGATCCATATCATTTATCATTGTTGCGGCGTGCAACCCGATCCACATATAATATTGTTGCGGCGTGCAACCCGATCCACATATAATATTTTTGCGGCGTGCAACCCGATCCATATATAATATTGTTGCGTCTTGCAACCCGATCCACATATAATATTATTGCGGCGTGCAACCCGATCCATATATAATATTGTTGCGGTGTGCAACCCAATCCACATATTATATTGTTGCAGCGTGCAACCCGATCCATATATAATATTGTTGTGGCGTGCAACGCGATCCACATATAATATTGTTGCGGCGTGCAACCCGATCCACATATAGTATTGTTGCGGTGTGCAACCCGATCCACATATAATATTCACTATCATAACGAGAGTCCCGACAAGGGATCAATAAGGTCTACACTATCTCGGCAAGGGATTCGACAACAATAGTAATTACGTCCCGGCGAGGGAGAAACAACTATAGCCAAACTTGTCCCAACATCTAACTACCTCAACTATAACCAAACTTGTTCCAACATCTAACTACCTATATCCAAACTTGTTCTAACATCTAACTACCTCAGCTATAACCAAACTTGTTCCAACATCTAACTACCTCAGCTATAACCAAACTTATTCCAACATCTAACTACCTCAGCTATAACCAAACTTATTCCAACATCTAACTATCTCAGCTATAACCAAACTTGTTCCAACACAAAGAATCATCAACCTAAGCATCCGTAATATCAATTAATAACACAATGCAAGGGAATCACAACACAACAATAGCCCGGCAAGGGGGCAACATAATGATCTCTCCTCTTTCTCACTTTTACTTCACAATTTACTTCACAACTCGAGCCAATGCTCTAGAGGTTCAATTATCACTTATACTTTCACACTTCGTTATACGACTTGAGCCAACACTCCTCAATGTTCATAGATCACAATTCTTTCCACAAACTTTACATAACAATAGAAACCTTCACCAAGGCATGAATAATACAACGAAATCATGGAAATCACAATATACGACTCACGGTCATGCTCGACACCAACGTATAGATACTCGTCACCATGCCTATACGTCGTACTCAACAAGAAACAAATAGCAAATAGGACACAACTCCTAATCCCTCAAGCTAAGGTTAGACCAAACACTTACCTCGAACTTCCACGGCCAACTCAAGCCTCAAACACCGCTTTCCCTTTCGAATTTGGCTCCAAATCAATCGTATCTAAGCATAATCGACTTAATAACATCAATAAATGCTCAACAATTCAATTCCAATGCTTAATTATAGCTTTCTAATCATTCTTCCCAAAAAGTCAAAAATCAACCCCAGGCCCGCTTGGTCAAACACGAGGTTCGAACCAAAACCCGATCACCCATTCACCCACGAGCCGGAATATATAATTGGTTCCAAAATTCGACCCGAAAACAAGGTCTAAATCACAATTAATCAAAAGCCCTAACTCTACCCAAATCCCTAATTTTCTACCCTTAAGAACATGATTTAAGCCTAGAAATCTAATGGGTGTTAACGAAAATTGAAGAAAATGAGTCTAAGGTTACATACCTATGAATTTGTGGTGAAGTTCTCTTTCAAAAATCGCCCAATTTGGAGTTTGAAAGAAGAAGTTATGAAGTTTTTTGTTAAATCTCGTATGTTCTGTTACTGTTTAAATGACTGGGCGAAATTGTTCTCTGCGATCGCGGGCAAGGGTATGCGATCGCATAGAGTAAGGGGGACTGGGCATCGCGATCGCGGAGCAGGGGTTGCGATAGCATAGAACAACTGGTGACCCCCCAGACTTAACTCTTCGCGATCACGGATGAAGATATGCGATCGCATAGAACAAAAATGGACCCCCTGAAATTTACGCTATGCGATCGCGTGCTTTCCTATGCGATCGCATAGCACAAGGAACTGGACACCAGCAGACAGCAGATTCTGCAATTTTTCTAAGTTCAAAAACCTTCCGAGACCTATCCAAAACTCACCCGAGTCCTCGGGGCTCCTAACCAAACATATGTTCTAACTCAATAACATCATACGAACTTAACCGTGCGATCAAATCGCCAAAATAATCTCAATAGCAACGAATTAAACCCCAAAATCCATGGAATTTTTAAAAACTTCTTAAAGCATCAAACTTTGCATTTACGGTCCGAATCACGTCAAACGGATTCCGTTTCTTACCAAACTTCACAGAGTTATCTTAAATCACATATAAGACCTGTACCGGGCGCCGGAACCAAAATACGGGCCCGATACCAACATGTTCAAATCAAAATTCATTTCAAATTCCTTTAAACAATTTCAGAAAACAATTTTCTTTAAAAATTCTTTCTCGGGCTTGGGACCTCGGAATTCGATTCCGAGCATACGCCCAAACGTTGACCGAATTCAAATCACGGATCCGGGTTCGTTTACCCAAAACGTTGACCGAAGTCAAATTAACTCATATTATAGTCAAAATTTATCATTTTTTTTCCATAGATTTTCATATTTAGGCTTTCCGGCTACGCGCCCGGACTGCGCACGCAAATCGAGGTGAAGCTAAAAGAGGTCTGGCTACTATCGAGGTGAAGCCCGGACTGGTCGAACAAGTGTATGTGTCAAGGGGTATCCAGATAGCCCAATTTGGCAACCATGACCAAACAAAGCGAGGCAGTAGGCACGCGCATGTCGAGAAGAATTGGTTTGGCTACTATCAAAATTATTAAATTTAGCACTAAGTAATAATCTATATAGCAAGTTGCACGTACACATACCACGTACGTCTTTTCCTTTATCCAAGTTTTATTTCTCAACCCACAGAAGTTAGTCTAGTAGAGGGCTCACTAGGTATACGCGTTTGGACAATATTTAGTTAAAGTTGAAACAAAGGAGTATTTGAAGTTAAAGTTTGAAAGAGTATTTGAAAGTTTATCATATCTTTTCTTCTTTCCATTAGGCGACACAAAGAAATAAGTTTACTGAGATAAACTTTTTATTTGAGGTTAAAATTGACTAGGACACCATGCTATTCTCTTCTTTCACATTTTACTTGAAAATAAAGATTTGTTTCTTGAGTTTTAATTAACTAATACTTGTAACGGTTGTTCTATTTTAACATTGACTAGTATCTATCAACGTGCGTTGCATATTAATAATGACACGTGGTGAATTAAATATTTATTTATATGAAGGAACAACAAAATTTAATTAATTAGAGAAATTTTATGTATAATAATATAACAATCATCTAAATGCCGAAAATATTATTACATTAGCATGATACATGAATTTATAATATAAAAGTACATCATCAAAAGTTACACAAATGTATTTTTAGGATTTAGCTTTAATTGTGCTTATTCAGACACTTGTATAATATTTTGATTCTTAATAACATACTAACATTTTTACTTTGTGTTCTAACGCTCTTTATATGGAATGAATTTATCTATCCTGAGATTTTTTCAACTTAAATAAGAATTTTACTCATATGATTAATTTAAAAAATAATTTAATTGGATTCTCTTGCGAAATAATTAATTAAAACATTTAATTTATTAATTTTAACATAAAAAATAATTTATTCTATGCTAATTCAGATCTTAATATTAGTTCATCTCTTGATCTTAATTATAATTTTATCCACCATAAATTTTACTTTTAAAGAGTAAAATATTGATATGACATTTCACTTTAAGATCTTTATGTCTATAAAAAATATTAGTGATATTGACTCTTACCAACCACTTTTTTTCTCTTTCTCACACATTTATATTCTTAAATATTTTCTTAGTTTTTGTTTAATAATTGGGTATTTTTTAATATTACACGAAAAATTGATAAATATTATACTATTTGAGAAGGAAAATAGTTCAAATATAATATAAAAATACATTGTCGTGGGGGTATTTTTTTTTTCTCAATTTCAANATATTAATTTTTTTTTTGGCATTGGATATTATGGAGTAATAATGTATTGCCAATACAGAGGATTCTTATGAAATTGATTTTATTAAACCTTCCTACATATATTTAGTAAGTACTCAATAGTCCAAATTTTTTTAATTTTAAAATCTTAAATATTAAAAATTAGCATAGAAGGTATTGTAGTCAGTTATTGCAGTTGTGTCCTTTCCCTATGAGTTCTTCCGTTTAGTATTTTAGGGCTACTTTGGTATATTAATATTGTATTTATGCTTTTATAATAGTATAGGCTCTCTTTTTTCTAAAGGAATTTGGACAATATAATTATCTCAAATTAAATTAGTAATAGGACATTATAATACGTTTTCAAATTAAATTAGTAATAGAAATTTTTAAGAAGCATATCCTAAAAGTAAAAGGATTACATGACTAGAGATATTTACTTGATCAATTTTATATGAATTAGACAGCCCAAAAGTAATTATACAAATAGGATTCCTAACGTGTAGTATTATGTCCTAAAACTAATAGGATTATAAGGCTAATATCTAGAATTCCGATAATGGTCTTTTATTATGAGTTATTATACTTAATATTATAAGGTTATTTTTATAAACCGACAAGTTACGTTACTTATTATTAGGACATGACATTAGCTTTGAGTCACGATGTAATTTTTAAGAATTTTTTATTTACTTACTATATTTCAAAATACATGAAAATAGAAATAAGTGAATATAGATTAATCTCGGTATGTGCATTGTGTATGTACCCATCAATAATTATTTAATGCTGAAAACTCACGTAAATTTTGCATTAATAACATGTTTTATTTATGAGGTGAAAAGTAAATAAAATTTTCTGTAAATGTTAAATGTTGATTCTATTTAAATACTTAAAGATAGAAAAAATCATGAAGATCAAACAACAAATAAAATAAAATAATTTTAAAATTAATTTTAATTAAAATCCACATAAAATGAAACTATAACTTTTATGAAGGAACTATATTTTGTTCAAAGTAAAAAAAAATATTCCTTAAATCTCTAATATAAATAAAGAAGGTAAAATATATATACTATTATTAGTTTTTAAAACGTTGAGTCAAAGTGGACTCTTGAGTTTATAATCTTTCGATATTTTTAACTCCAAATTTTTTCAAAGCCTTTCCATACGTATTTAGACCATTCTCTCTTTAAGTTCTTCCAATACAAGGTTAAATTTAATGTTTTATTTAAGAATTCTTACATAGTCCAATAAGGAAAGATTTAATAACAACAATTTAGTTAATTTTAAAGTCCTGAATATTAACATGTAGTATTATATCCTAAAACTAATAGGATTATATGGCTAATATCTAGCTAGAATTCCGGTTGTGTCCTTTTATTATGAGTTATTATACTTAATATTATAGGGTCATCTTTGTAAACCGACATTGTATTCATGCTTTTATAATAATATAGATATAGATTATCAAGGGCAGCAACTGAGAAAAGTACAAAAGGCCCGGTATATATACGAGTCAATTACTCAAATGGTCACTCAAGTATCCCAAATTATTTTCTAAAGTCACTTTTCTTTCGTTTGTAACAACAAAGTCACTAAACTAGTCACTTTGTTGTTACAAACGAAAGAAAAGTAACTTCAGGAGATAACTTGGGATAATTGAGTGACCATTTGAGTATTTGACTCGTATATATACATGTTACTTTCGTTTACTTCTACTACCTTCGTGAAATTAATCCATCCACTTTTACCCACAAGTAAACGTCAAAATGACTATGTAAAAGTTAACTGTCTTACCCGAGTAAGATGTAGGAGTGGGCGTTCGGGCAGTTCGGATTGAATTTAAAATTTCAGTTTGGATTTTTGGGTTTTGGATTGAAGAAACGACAATCCAAATCCAATCCAAATAAGCTCGGATTGGATCGGATTTTTTAAGTTCGGTTTCGGATTAATCGGTTTGGATATTTTGGATTTTCGGTTTTGAGCTTATAAGTTAAGATGTTTCTTCTTTTTACAAAAAATGAATATCCAAATGAAGTACTCATGTTAAATTGCCCGAAAAGTTACTCATTCTCACCGCAATCATCCAAATAAAGTATTCAAGTAATGAAATTATTATAAAGGGAATGCAACAAAGACATTAATACGCCTGATAAGAAATAGCAATAGTAAAACCATATCCAAATAGAAAATATTCGGATAGTAACTTAGTAGTTAATATTGAATATATGAGATAATATCTAATGGGTAGGATATCGAACTTATTACTACTTACATATGGATGATGGACTAAATATAAAGTATAAAAATTTCGGATTTTCGGATATCCAAAAATCCGAAGTACCAAATCCAATATTTAATCCGAAATCCAAAGTTTTAAAAAATTAAATCCAAAATTCAATCCGTCCGAAAGTCCAAACCAAAATTTAAAAAATTCGGATTTCAGTTTGAATTTCGGAGTTTGCCCAAACTATGACCACCTAGTAAGATGAAATGTACCACTAGCAGTTTACTCGAACAATAAAATTTGTCTCAACGTGTTAGTTACTTGGACGTTAGAAAGTAACCTCTCAAAACAGGGAAAATAGACATCATTACTAGACTATATATAAATATGAACAAAAATTAAAGTACGCAGCAGATATTGATAACGTGTAATTTCATTACTTGTGAAAGCTCCACGTAAAAAATCTGATAGTAATTTTTTTTTTTTACATAATCAAGTTAATAGTTGATCGGTTAGTATACTTGGGAAAAGAGAATGCTCTCCTTTAGATGATAATGTATAATATGATATGACCTAGCTATGAAGGCAGCTCGATATATGTATAGCTAGTTAGAGAAAATAAACAATCCCAAAGTTACCATACCCCAAATCAAGGAATTAAAACCCCACGAGCATTTGTTTTTTAATGGCCTGAAAACACTCCCCTACCAGCCTTTTCTTGCCCCCACTTTACAATAAAGTTAAAGCAAGAAATTTTTCAAAATAAAGAAGAATAAGTACACATATAATTGAACGATCGATGGAAGAGCTAGAGCTATATAGAGAGGAAAACAAAAAAATAAAACCCTCAAAGCTAGTCAACCCCACAAGTAAGAAATATTACTAAGTAAATATTTGAAAGGGACATATTGGTTTCTTCTACCTCTTCGAGAAAAGCAAATAGAGACCTAAAAGCTTCAACAATGTTTCGTTTTGGTGCTCACACAAGGAAAGAAGACAGACAAAGCTAGCTAAAAAGAAAGAAAGATAGGATTTTTTTTCCCTTGAATATTAAGATGGTTTTATTTCTCTAGAATAATCTTTAGTAGGTAACTGATGGCTGGAAACCCTACAAATAACTGGTGGAGTATGATGATGAACGGAAGCATCATGCATCCCAATCATGAATCTCAGCAGTTTTCTTCTTCGTCGTCGTCGTCGTCGTCGTCTCAGCATTTTTATGGATCTTCTAATTTTTTGGCTGATATTAATATTCCAAGCCAAGATTTCCCTCGCTCATGGAGCCAGTTACTTCTGTAAATCTTCTTATCTCTTTTGGCTTTTCTTGGTTGTTATAGCCAGTTTAATTTGTGTACAACAATAACAACCCCAGTGAAATTAGGTCTGGGGAGGGTGTGTGTAGACATACCTTACCCCTACCTTGTGACGGTAGAGAGACAACCAGTTTAATTTGTGTAGAGGGTTTAAATTTGTTATCCTAAACATTTGTAGTCTTTGTATTTACCATGTTATTTGTTATCAAACTTCAAAGACAAAAAGTTTTGCAGCGTGATTTAAAGATTCTTTCTTTGCCAATTACTTTTGAATTTCCAAAAAACTTCCATGGTATGAGTTTTGAGTTTCGCATCTTATAGATCGATATAGACATCATGAAAACCAGTTGTTACTGATACTTTCTTTTCGTTTGCTTCTATGACCAGAGCTTAGAGAAGGACGAGATAAGAGGACCCTATGAAGAATGTTGTAAAAGATCCATAATAGAATCCCGACCACACGGCCAAATAAATTATCTTCGTGTATAACGACCCTAATTTACCTAGTAGAAAAGATTGAAAAATCATCATCACAACCTCCCTAACTATTTCTGTTATATTTGATTTTACGTGGATTAATTATGTGTTAATCCAAGTCATGAGTGTGGTGTTTTGACTTGGTGAAACTTTAATTTTTTCCTTCTTATTTTGTCCCTATTTAAATTGCAGGTCTGGATTATCTGGTGAACAAGAAAAGTCTGGTATGAGTCATTTTCATCAGTATAAGAAGCTGCAGGAGAAGTGGGAAGAAGTCCAAAGTTTGAATTCCATCAATCCATCATCTTCTTGTTTTAGGGTTCCTGTTGTTGATGTAAAACCACAAGTAGTGGGCCAAGTATTGTACAGTAATTACCAAGATTTTCCAGCAGCTTCATCACCAGCTAACTCTTGTGTTACCACAAATTTAAGCCATGATATTTTGAATTTTTCTGGTAATAAAATTACCAGTAAGGTGGAAGCCAAGCATCAACATCCAGATCATTCATCTGAGGTAAGAAAAGAAAGGGTATCGATCTTTAAATAAATAGCCGGTTAAATTCACTGTTTGCTTTATATAATACTATAAACAATAATATCACTATATTCGGTTTAAACAGTTGGGTGAAGTGGTAATTTGGGTTATTTCTTAAAAAAGAGAGAGGTGAAAAGTGGATTTTTTTCATCTTTATCTTTGCATAAAGTCAATGTACATAGGTAGCATTCCAAAAGGAAAAGTTATGATAAATGCCAAAATACTGCCAAACGAATTAATCATAATAAAAGGTGATTAATTCACGGGTATTTACTCACTTTGCTAGTCGTCACTATTTTCTCTTTTTAGTTCCCATATGTTTAGCCTAATCTATTTTTTATTTTTTTTATTTTTAACTTTGAAAGTGTAACAGCACAAGCAGTGGAGGGGTAACTAAGAAGGCTAGAGTTCAGCATTCCTCAGCTCAACCATCTCTCAAAGTAATATAATTCTCTATTAATTCCTTATTCCTCCATTAATCTTTAATTCTAATTCACTGTAATTAGATATTTTGTTAAACAAGTCTCTTGCACCTGCTGATCGAACAAGTCACTGAAAAGCTATATTGCTCAGACTCTCCAAATGTGTTACTGTATTCGTGTCGGATTCTCCAAAGATGCTGGAGAATTCGACATGCACCTGTCACATTTTTAAAAAGTCCTAACAACGTTTAGCTGAAAACTATGCATCAATAATACATGGAGTCCTCATTAATATGTAGTTTAATTTGTTTATATTTGAAGCTGCAGGTAAGAAAAGAGAAGCTAGGGGATAGGATAACAGCACTCCACCAACTTGTTTCTCCATTTGGAAAGGTAAACTAAATTAAACTTATTCTTGTACAATCTCTTAATTTTTGTTGTACATTAATTTAGTTGTTGTTGGTTTTGTAAAAGATAGGGTAGCAAAAATATTAAAAAGATTGATTGAAAATGTCTCTTAATAATTTTACTAAGCATAACAAAGTTTTAAATAACCAACTTAAAAAACATAATTAATCTGCAGAATAAATATTCAAATTCAAAAACCTAAACTATCTCAACTAACTTATCCAATTAAATTTAAATTTAAACAAGGACTCCTCCTACGATTAAACTACTTTTTATTGTATAGTAAATCAAATATCAGCAGTAACAAATACAAAATCCAACAGTATAGTAGTGCTGACAGTTTATGATAAAACCCATAAAAGGAGATTACAGAAACAGATTTTAATCTATTTCACTTTTGCTTTAATATATATATACCCATAAAGACTTGTCTTTAAAGTTATCTGCCGAAGAAAGAAGATCTGACTAAAAAAAGAAATTAAAGAGAATGAATTTGGGTTAATGCTAAGGCATGGAATATGTTTACTCTTTTGCAGACTGATACTGCCTCCGTCTTGTCAGAAGCTATTGGCTACATCAGATTCCTTCAGGGTCAAATTCAGGTCTCTCTTCTCTCCCATTTTTTAACCTACTTACATATATAATTTTTTTTTTTTTTTTTTGCGACGCGATGTATGACGCCCAGACATACATGCCCTCGGTCTAATGTCTTCGCTAACTTGCGTTTAAAGACTCGATGATTCATTTGATCCGCAATTCACACAAAATATCGCATTGTGTTATGTTCTTTATTGATGCGAAAGCCAAGATATCAGTTCCCAAAGAGTCCTTTATTTCAACATATAAATTTAATGCGCCTTTCCAATTATTCTTAAAGAGAAGGAAAAAATATACTCCCTCCGGTCCAAAATAAGTGATTTTTTGGCTTTTTTCTTGTGGTCCAAAATAAGTGATTTTTCCAGATTTCAAGAATGAATTAATTATTTTTTTCCAACATTGTCCTTGAAGTAAATGGTGTTGGAATATGTGTTAGGAGTGTTTATCTGAGATAGTAAAGGTTAATATGGCCAATTCCATTGCTAATTAATGCTAAAAGGTGAATTTCTTAATTTGTGTGAAAACATCTAAAAAATTACTTATTTTGGACCGGAGAAAGTATCTATGGAACTACTTCCTCTATTTTATTTTAGAGTATTTTCCTTGTCAGTTTGTTCCTCAAAGAAAAATACATTTGTATTTAAAAAAATTCTTAATTTTAAACTTCTTATTTTACTATTTAATGCGCTTGTGTAGCCATAAAATATCGTGATGCATATGATCACAAGTTCTTAGGATACTTTCAGCATGAACTAAAAGTCTTTTTGTATTCTCAATTTTACATTTAATCAAATATCGTTCTATAAAATGAAATAAAAGGTATATATAGTTTCTTTTTGTTTCAACAGCTTTTTTGGTTAAAATTTCTTTTTATCTCGTGCACAACATATGCAGGCATTGAGCTCTCCATACATGGGCAATGTAGCAGGAAGCATGGGTCACACTCACCAACAATCTGTGAGTGTGTGTATATATATATATATCTCATGAGTTGTTCTTTTCTTCACATTTTCCAATAAACGACCAAGATTCCCTCGTCTTTCACATCCATCATACACGTGCATGTGACTAATCATAGTAGTGGATTATTAATTGATTAATTATGAAAAATAACAAATTTATTCAAGAAAAAATAGTTGTTTACTCCCCAAATAAGAATTTGATCATGGCTGCTTTATTGGATCCCTCGCCAAAAAAGCAAGCTTTGAGATGCTTTCATTAGTATCAAAAATTCCTTTTCAAAAAGAAGTTGTCCTATAAGGTGCAAAAGTTGCCAACTTTATGAAAAACAATTATTGAAGTTTTTGAACCACATGATCTTTTAAAAAGACTTACTACGGTATTATTCTGCTCAAGAAACGAGTGATGAAATTTTTTAAATGAGTCCCTTTATTCATATAGAAGTAATAATAATTTGGCTAGTAATAACAACAATTATCAAATACGTATTGTTTGTGGTATGGTAATATTTACAGTTATTAACAAAAAAAAAACAATTATCAAATAGCTTCATTTTTTTGTCGGCAACTATTAAATCTCCTTCAATTTTTCATAGTTATATGATTTTTAAAATAAATTTTGTAGGATTCTCAGCATAGAGTCAAGGATTTGAGGAGTAGAGGACTGTGCTTGGTTCCTATATCTTGCACACAACATGTTGGAAATGACACTGTTGGCGATTATTGGGCTCCAGCACTAGGTGGAGGATATTTATAAGATCAAATAATTATATTGTTCGGACTCTCTAAAATATTTTCGCGAAGAGATCAGACACGCACCTGACGATAATTTAAAGAGTGCGAACAACATAAATCACAAGCCAAATTAACGTTAATGATGATGAAGTGATGTATGATGTAATATATGATATACCATCAGAAGCAGTCACTCTCAATATATGCTGCTGAAGTCAGGGCTGACTGTTGCTGATGATATACATTTTGCATTTCTAGGTAAGTGTGTAGGAACAATGACATGGTGGTATTTTATGGTCAATATGATCATTTTATTTCATGAATAATTATAAACAGTATAAGCTAGTTGTATATGTATCAATTGCTAGGATAAAGAATATTGAACTTTCTTTTTCAAGCAACAGTGTTAAACCTACTATTTTTGAGTTCCATACAGCTTCCAAGCTAACCTACGCAAGTATGTAAGGGGTCGTTTAGTAGGGTGTATAATAATAATGTTGAATAAGGTGTATTAGTAACGTACGGAGTAGTCTAGTAGCGATGCAAAGATTATTTCTTATCCACTGTTTGGTGTGATGTATTAAAAGTTAAAATACATTGCAGAAGTTTTAAGAAAATTAGTTGTTTACAAAAGTATATTCTTTAGTTTTAAGGGACTTTAAGTACAAATTTATCTTTAACCATGCTAATACATGCATTAAGGTGTTGTTTGATAGAAGGTATTAGAAAAAATAATGCAAGCATTAGCTGTGCATTACTAATATCTTGTTTGCTATATTTTTTCAATATGTGTATAACTAATTATACATCATACTTGGTATTATCCTATATATAAGTAATGCACAGAAAACTATGACATTAGTATGCATGCATTAGTATGGTTAAAGATAAAATTGTCCTTAAAGTCCCTTAAAGCTAGAGAATATGGAGGGCATTTTTGTAAGCAACTATTTTTCTTAAAAATTATACAATGCATTATAATTTTTAATACACCACACCAAACAGTAGATAAGAAATAATATTTGCATAACTAATGCTTGCATTACTGACCCATGCATTACTAATCCCTGCATTACTAATACACCTTATCCCGCACTATTTTTATACACCCTACCAAACCACCCCTAATAGCCTTGGTGTTGCTAATACCATGGTTTGCTATGTTTAGTTATACATAGGATAATACCAAATATGTTGTATAATTACTATTTGTATTAGTAATACATAAGTTGAAAATGTGTATTAAACAAGAGATTAGTAATATCAAAAGCTAATATATGCATTATTTTCTCTAATGCATCCTACCAAACGACCCCTAATTGTATCCTCAATGAATTGAACAAAAATGCATACGCTGCCAGTTAAAGTGCTTTATATACCTTAGACTAATAGGGAGTACTTCTCCTTCCCAACCCATTCACAGTATTAGGGACAAGTTGCAATTCTTACATGATGTAATCATCGCGTAATAATTTTGTGGAAAAAAGTATTTTCCTTTTGCTTACACATTACTATCTCCAGACTTCACGGCATGGGATAATACTGGATATGTAGTTGTTGTTGTATGTATAGACACTAACATACATGCAGAGGCGGATCCAAAATTTAAATTTTATGGGTACAGTATTTAAGGTTTTTAGCATTGAACCTATCATATTTTCAAAGTTATCGGTTCATATTTACTATTTCTTACAATTTTAGTAATGTTTACACATAAATTCATGCCCTGCCTCGAAAGTTATGGGTACATTTGAACCCGTAGCTATAGTGCTAGATACGCCCCTGCATATATGGTATTTGGCACCCAAAAGTACGGTTTAATAATCAATGAAGCAGATTAAGAATGATGAGGTGTTAGGTTTAAATTCTAGCGAAAACAAATCATCAGATGATTTTTAATTCTCATTTAATTTGATCAAGTTTTTGTGGATAGAGTTTTTGATATTTGTAATGATTAAGATGCGTACGCAATACTTATATGATTGTGTAATAATTTTTGTGAAAAAAAAAAAAGCATTTTCCGTTGGCTTATAATATGAAAAAGATTGTATAGAGAATTAGACACTAGCATATATGGTCCATGGCACTCAAGGGTACCGTTTAATAGTTAATGGAGTGAGTCGAGAAATATATGTTCAAATTCTAGCAGAGGCAAAACATTAGATGATTTTAATGTTCATTTATTTAAAGTTTAATGGACAAAGTTATTAGTATATGTGATAATCAAAATGCGCACAAATTGTTCCGGACACTACGAATATATAATAAAAATATAGTACTATGTGGTACGAAAATGGTGGAGGGGAGGGATCTATATCCTAGACAGGCTAGACTATTGAGTGTGAGATATGCATAGGTCATTCCACAATCGTTTTCCACTAGCAAAAGATAGAAAATGATTTAAAAAAAAGAAAAGGAATGCAAAAAGTGAAAGGACTATCGGTAATGTTTATAATGTCCAACAAACAGCAAAATATATAAATGTGGCTAAACACAGGTCAATACAATCATCAAGTCATGATCATGCTAAAATATCACAAAGGAAGAAAATAGTACCATTATGTTGTCTACTTGTGCTTTATTAAAAGTGTTATTAGTATATATTTATATATGTTAATATAATTTTTTTCTGCAAAGCCAGATATTGACAGCTTTTAATGGCAAGTGGCTACTGCATTTACCAATTTTGATTTTACAAAGTAAGTGTCATTCACATACTTTTTTTTTAATTTAAAGTGTTATATATACTTTTTAGGTTGGCGGATTCAAAATTTGAAGTTTACACATTTTTATATCAATCTCAAAGTAATACTACATTACTAATAACTTCATTCATAGTCAAATATCTATAAATATTTAATGAATTTCTTAAAATATTTATTGAATCTAAATAAAAATTGTTGTTTTTACGTAAACTCATAACCAACACTATAGATCCGCCCTAACATTTTGCTTCTACGTGTCGTCCTCCCACGTCCTCAGAAAACTTTTTCTTTGGGAGTGGCTGGGCGGCCAAGTTCTATACTCTTCTATTCAATAGAATATAGTTTGGTTTCTAAGTTAAAAAATGGGGAGATTTTGCTCATGATTTGCATTATGTTTATTCTGATTGGATATTTAAAAAAGCATCCATTTAGCAAGATAAGGAGGGCGTTTAACTACCTTTATCACATCACCAACTGGTTTATTCATAAATAAGTTTTTTAGCTGTCAAATTAGCTAAATGAAGAGATAATAAAATAATTTGTTGGTGTTATAAATAGAATTTTATTTATGGTGAATGCCTATATTTAGAGAGATTCTAGGGTTTATTACTTGGTGGCTAAGTCACCATCTCCCTATAAATAGATTGTTCTATTCCATTGTAATTCATCCCAAATCAATAAGAATTCTCTCCCTCTACTTTTCTCTGCACTACTCTTCTTCTTCTGTTATTATTTTATAACACGTTATCAGCACGATACTCCAACCAATTGAGTAGAAGCTTTGGGATTGAGCACAATGATTGTCAATTGTTCCATGAACTTCCTTCATGATTAAATTTTGGATTTAAGGTAAGTATTTTACTTTATTTTTCTCTTTTAAATTCTTGAAATTCTATAATTTGATTTTATATACAAGCAAAGACAACAAAGTTTGATTATAACTCTAATGGAGTTTGTAAGAAATTATAACCACCTGAAGTGGTAAAATTTCTATGCCTCGCCATGATCAAATTTATGTATGATTGTGGGCAAAGAATGAAAACCCGTCCCATTGAATTTGCTCCATTCTCATTCCCTTAAGAGAATGTGATAGCAATATGTAATACGTCTGAAAAAAGACAAATTTATTACCATGAATAATCAATGGATGTGGACGTGGCAATAGACGAAATTATATCGTCATCATTGTGGTAATGAGAACAATAAGTATTCTCAAAATAATCATTCACTATGTGAAAGTAATATTTGTCATCGATTTGACATGAAATTTTGTAAAGCACATATAGATGATTATGGTCCATTCATGATTTGAAGGTAACAACATGTGATTTATGAATACATATTCATTCTTCAAAGAATATGAACGTGCTAGTGGTAGTGAATATACCACACTCACCTCTAGAAGGAGGTTTGAGATGATATAAGAAAATAATGTCATTATTATGGCATGAATGGTCATTGGTCACGTACCTATTGTACGCCAAAATATTTTGGCATTGTGATTATTAAAAGACAGCGATAATGCAAGAAACAGAACTTGCATATAATTTTGACCATAACCATAATGGTATAACTTTCTCTTTAAAAGAGATATTCACCATATGGGTGTTGATGAATATGTGGTACTACAAAATTAATTGAGAAATCTGCAAGAGCCAATTATACTATTTTGGAGAAACACAATTAATTACCAATAAGGTATTGTGTTGTAGTAAGTCTCAAAGAAACTTATTCAGTTTCCAAAGTATACGCGAAAGCGGTTGATTATATTGAGACTATAAATAAAGGAAAGATTTAATATCTTCTATTACTACAACTTGTAGCGGGGTAATATGTATGTGAAAAGCTACCCGCTTTATTCTCCAATTTGTACTACATAAACAAAAGAATACCACAATGAAGTGGATATTTATTGATATAAAACCCATATCATAATAAACTTGGAATTTATTCATAATTGCACACATCATGGTGTAAACCTGAAGTTTATCAATATTGATAATTTATCCAGTTGGCATAATTGGTTTAGCCATGTTAATTCAAGTATGATGTGCAAAAAATAAAAGAGAATTCACATGGGTAAATATTAAAGAACTAGAAAGTTCTTTACGAATTCTCTTAAATTGCTTGTTCTCATTAATTAATAGACCAATTAAAATTGAAATTGAATCTCATGAATGCTGGAAATATCAAAGGTGAATATGGGCCCATTCACCCGCCATGTATACCACATAAGATGCATCTATGAGATGGTTACATGTGCAATTATTATTAACCCGCAACCTGGCCGGTGTGTGCGAGGTAACTTGCTCAATAATTTAATTTGAGCATAATTTCCAGATTTCCTATTTGTTTGCAACAAATTATATGTGATACAAAAATAAATTGCAACCACAATATAAATATGAAAAAACGTAATTTTATTGATAAAATGATACGGGTACAATTCTGTTTGCTCCCTTGATTCTTCCTCCGAATTGTTATCCGTAATTCGAGGGCCTTAGCGGTATATTTTCCGAACGTTGGATAATATGCATCTCCTTGATGTATTTGATTATCAAGAAGCATGTAGCAGCACTCCATTTGGATCTTGAATGTTGCTAGAACATTGAGCAAGACTACTTGACATGTCTTTGATCTCTTAATGAATATTCCAAGAGTTTTATGGAATTTCGGAGATTGTATATTTGATTCCTTTGTGCATATTCTAGATTTTATGGAATTGCTGAGATGATCTCCATATTTTTGAGATATTTTTTAAAGGATTACGTAACCCTTTTTATAAGAGTAACCTAGGGTTTTGGTAGAGTAGCCTCTAAGCAACACTGACGGACTCCTAGAATTTCAAGAGGTCTTGTAGTATCTTGAATTTAGGACTTAACTCGATCCATTAAGATTTCGATGTCTACACTATTCAAGATAGTTTATCTTGATAAGTTGGTTTACATCACAGTTGGTTTAGCAAAATAATTTATTGAGTGCCTCCACTTAATATCTAAACTATTGCTAATGAGAACAAAGTTATCTATATTAGTTTGATATACGTTATATACGAAAGTATATTATTTTCTCCCCTCACAAGTGGTTCAGGGTCAGGAACCAAATAATTCCATCTTATTATCATTGATGTGCGGGGTATATTTTGATTAATACCATAACGCAAAAAGTTGAGTTCTTAATGTTGGGGAAACAAGTTAGTTTTTCTAACATGAGGGGGAGACATGATAAACAGTTGAGAAAAAGTTACGTGGAATGAATTATCATTTGTACATCTAGATCCTCGAATAAGATAATATGAACTTGAAGTTCATAAAAGGATAATTCATTTGCAATATATTGCAAAGCATGCCAGACGCATTTGCTGGCCCAAAGAAAGTAACTATATTCTCATTGCAAATGCTCATATTAAGTCCTAGAAGGACAAAATCTATAGTACGCTTAAAGCATATAGACAAATCGGTTTCAAATCAACTTCTTGATAAAGAAGATGAGCAAATGATCAAAATGATCATAATAAATGAGGCAAGTGATCTAGAAGATCATATGACATAATGCTTCATAAAATCTCAAGAGAGATTCAGGTACCTGAAAATATGAATGAAGAGATCTTTATGTTATGTCTTTATAAAAAATAAGGAGGTTGAAACCGATATAAAATGTTTGTCGACGACATCTATGATAGCGCTAAATATATATGAGGATCTTAAGTCTGGTGAAACAATTTCGAATAGAATTGGTTTCATATGAAAGACATGTAGTTTTGAACATGTAGTTCAAACACTTGAAAGTATAAAGTCAATGGTATGTGCAATCAGTTTTCGATATCTTATATGTCTAGCATGACATGAAAACTTGATATGCATCTAAAGTCTATTATATGGCTTATATGACTTAAAAATCCTTGAAGGATTTAAATTGCTTAAAGCATATAGAATTCATGGTCATGAAGTACTATATCCTAAATGCAATTTGTGCACATATGTATCTTGCTATAACTATAAGCATGATAATATGATAGTAAGAGTTTTCACCCCTATGTGAAGATATTGAAATGATGATTCCAACAAGATCATACGAAGACAACACATCTATCAGGGATGATGATTTCAAGGTGAAACAAATTCGTTCAAGTGATAATATGGCTGATTTGTTCACAAAATCTCTACCAACGTCAACCTTCAAGAAGCTAGTGTACAAGATCGGGATGCGAAGGCTCAAGGATGTGAATTGATGCTCTCATCAGGGGGAGTTAATGCGCGTTGCACTCTTTTTTCCTAACAAGATTTTGTCCCACTGGGTTTTTGCAAGGTTTTTAGCGAGGCAAACAAAGGGCGTATTATTAGATATGTGCACTCTTTTTTCTTTTCTAGAATTTTTTTCCCACTGGGTTTTATTTTAGTTAAGGTTTTAACGAGGCACATTATCTGTTGAATAGACATTCAAGGGGGAGTGTTATAAATAGAATTTTATTTATGGTGAATGTCTATATTTAGAGAGATTCTAGGGTTTATTACTTGGTGGCTAAGTCACCATCTCCCTATAAGTAGATTGTTCTATTCCATTGTAATTCATCCCAAATCAATAAGAATTCTCTCCCTCTACTTTTCTCTGCACTACTCTTCTTCTTCTTTTATTATTTTATAACAGTTGGCACTTTATTGGTGGAGCTGCTACCTTGTAACAAATTTTGCATAAACTATTTATTTAGATATTTAGCTCCTGGTTTGCTAACAATGTCAAACTGTTACAGTTTCAAGTTTCACCTATGAGGACCCCAAATTTCCAGGTTCATTAGAAACAGAGGTTATTTACTAAAATGTAAGATCTATAAAAATTTATAAAAGGTCATTTAAATGAACTATACTAAATATCCATATTTTTTTTTGGGTGAATAAAAAGAAGGAAAACATACCAGTTTAAGCAAAAGCCCACCGTAGAGAAGCAGGCCTAGGCCAGAGCCCAATGGATCTCAGATAAAACATTCACGTTAAAATAGCATGGGCTAGTCAGTTTTAGGACTGGTCATTCAAAAATAGCCAGCATTTGCAAAGTCATTAAAAAATAGTCACTATTTTGCTGCAATAGGGACCGGTCCAGCATAATATACTGGAGATCGGTGCACCTGTGTATGAACTTCCAGCATATTATGCTGGAACTCCAACAAGCGGAAAGTTCCAACATAATATACTGGAGATTGGAGCACCTATGTATGAACTTCCAGCATATTATACTGGATCGGTATATTATACAGAAACTCCAGTATATTATGCTGGAGTATTTTCCGGACTTTGAACACTGTTTTTTTCATATTTATCTTACATGAAAAATGGCTAAATTTCGATTCCTTTTGAAACTATGGCTACTTTTGAATGACCACTTGTAAATCTGGCTATTTTTGAATTTCTCCCAACATTCATCATAGAGAAAAAAAAATTGAGAAAAGTATAGGTTTAGCCGTTCATTTAAAAAAAAAAGAATTAACTCAAATATCCGCCCACCTAATGGCTTAATTCAAAATATAACCGGTAGAAGATAATATATGCATAATTATGTAGTATTTATCTATCGTTATGTATAATCAATATATAATCTATACATATGGCTAGGAAAAGTAAACAATGAATATGACATACTATTTATGTAAGGTAAGTGCACATATAACTATTCTTAAGCTATTTAATGATTAACCATTACTTATTTTTTCCTAAATATTTAAAGTGAAAATTGTAACTTTAGGATAACTCAGACATTTTTATCTTGAAAAATTGAACTCTGAAATTCATAATTGACTAAATCCTACTAAATAAAAACCCTTTAGAATAGCTACCATTTCTACAAAATAATAGCCGATAAGATTTATATTTTTTTATATGGTTTAGTATCTTGCCCAAAAAAATTAGCCTGGCCCAACCAATAAATGTAGTCAAAGTTCGAAATATTAAACAAAATACTTATAGATTAGTTGAAACTGGGTGGAGGGATAAGCTCGAGACCGACCAAACCAAGACTCGTTATTCTCAAATCTTTCTGGCAATTCAAAGTCTGTAATCAGCAAATGGCCTCAGAAAATGGTTGCAAATGGAACAAAACCGCTCTTCTTGTCATAGACATGCAGGTAATATTGTTCTTATTCAGCATACCAGCAACCAGTTCTTCAAATTTCTTGAATTATTTGACAATATGTAATTTTTACTTATATTTCCAGAAAGATTTTGTACTGCCAGGTGCTCCTATGCTAGTTAAAGGAGGCGAAGCTATTGTTCCTAACGTTATCAAGACCGTTGAGGTTGCAAGAAGCCGCGGCATCCCCATTATTTGGGTATTCTCAACTTGCTCCTAAATTTGTCACAGCCCTTTGTCTTTGCCTTTTTAGCTGCAAAGTTAAAATCTTTCTTTGATTAATAGGAATTATTGACGGATTTAACTTATATACACTGACTGCGTGCAAACTTATATTTACACTATCCATGTACTTTAACTTGTTATAATGTGTAAGCAGCCTTATTTTTTAGGTTACTAATTCTAGTTTATGTGAATTGTTACGCGTAGTTATTTTTTAGGTGACATTATAGACTGCTCGTAAAGTTGCTGCCATGTGACCAGGAGGTCACGAGTTCGAGCCGTGGAAACAGCCTCTTGTGGAAATGCAGGGTTAGGCTGCGTACAATAGACCTTTATGGTCCGGTCCTTTTCCGGACCCCGTTATAGCGGGAGCTTAGTGCACTGGGCTGCCCTTTTATTATAGACTGCTAGTGTGTGGAAGTTAAACTTATTACACTAACATACAAATCCCATGTGGCCCATTTGTTGTAGGTTGTCCGTGAGCATGATCCATTAGGTAGAGATGTTGAATTGTTTCGCCGGCATTTATATGGTGATGGAAAACCAAAACCAACATCAAAGGGTAGTGTGGGGGCAGAGCTAGTTGATGGGCTTGTTATTGAGGAAGATGATTACAAATTGGTGAAAACCCGGTTCAGTGCATTTTTTAACACGAACCTTCACTCGTATCTTCAGGGCATTGGCATTACCAACTTGGTCATTATTGGTAATTGGATACTTGTAATCGAGTTTTTCTCCAGCTGTAGACTTTAGGATTTGATTAACTGATGTGTTTGTATTTGTCAAATGGCTGATAAATTTTCTTGTTTAGGTGTTCAAACTCCAAATTGCATACGGCAGACTGTCTTTGATGCTGTAGCATTGGACTATGAACGTGTGACGGTCATTATAGATGCCACAGCTGCTGCTACTCCTGATGTACATATCGGTATGTAGTCCCCAGCACCTAGTGAAGAATAACAGATTGCACAAAGCAGACGTTTATGTGCTTCTTTACTTATTGAACTGTTTTTTTTTTTTAAATAGCATATGGCTACTTGCCCTTTAATCTAGGTACAAGCGGACTTGATTAGTATTAACTATTAAATAACTTTATACAATATCCTATTTTAAGTGGTTAAAAATTACAATTGACGATCACTTAACCGGATCATAAGTTCAGACCACAGGGGTCGACATTTCTCCTCATCCTCAATACATGCATTTATGCTTACTTTGTAGATGGTGAGGATGGTTTAAAATTAGGACTATAGCCATTGAATTTTAGCGGTTGATGGGAAGCGTGTTAGGCTAATAAAACTATTTTCTTTGTGGCTTGGATTAGGCAAAAATTGCCGAACCACATAAATCTTGTGAAGTTAATTTGCACTTAGATGCATAGATCAATATTCCACATATTTGAAAGTCAAGGCACCCAGGTGGCCTTATTTTTCTGCCTCGGAAAGCTTGAAATGAGGAAATTACTGTGTAAAATGGTTTGGATCCATACTATTCTACGCAATAATCTTAAGTTTGGATCCATACTGCCATAACCTCGAATATTCAGGAAATACAGAACTCTGAAAGTACATCAAACAATAACTTTCAACTGTAATCATGTTTTACACTACGACATTCACTAAAACATATGAGCTATTTTCGACTATTCGTGTTTGCCCTTGGCAGCAGCTGCTTGCACAAGTCGTAGAGAAGTCAGACATGGTACCGGTCCTTCAAACTGTCTAGATCATGGAACAATTACAAAGCGTCCGAACTAGGAGACTGTCTACGGTTATCATTTGTCTAAAAAGAAAGATATGTATTCAATAATAACAGTTTTACTATACCATTGGTGATTGGATGCATGCTTCTATTTGTAAACCAGATCAAAATCTAATAAGAGTCAGTTTTTCATCTGTGAATGGTGAGGTACAACCTGAGACTTTCTTTTCACATTTTCTTCTTTGGGGGCTAGGTTGGACAGCGGAAAGATTTCCAGACTTAAACTAAGTTTCACTGCTTCTGTTGGTTTTCACTGCTTTGTTCCTTGCGATTTCGGTATTTTTATGTACTTTGCTAATTTAGACATTAAATTGTGTCTTACATGACAATTCCTGTAAGTTCCATTTGTAGGGTGAACGATTATTGGTCTCTTCCTCGTTTGAGAGCAGCGATCCAGCCTTTCAGTTTAATTGGCGGATCTGTTCTGCTGTGTTTTGGTGGTCTTAGGCTCTTAGCAATCCTATTTTTAATGAAACTAGTTTTTCCTGCTTTGACCAAAGTGAAACTGAAAAGTTAAACTTAAGCTCATGTGAATCCATGATCTTGGTTCTTTAACTGCTAATTTGACATCTATCACCTGGATTCATTTAACCCAAACGCATATATTTGGATCATTTATAATCCATCTCAAGCTGCTGATAGCTGTGCTGTTTTTATTGTGTTGCAGCGAACATATTTGACATAAAAAATGTGGGGGTGGCAACTCCTACGTTAGAAGAATGGTGTCGGTCTAAGGAGCAATAGAAGTGCTAGTTAAATCAGACGCAGATTATGTATGAAAGTAATAAATCTGCAACAGAGCATACGATGACACAACATGTCTGAATTTTTTTCTATTTTCTGGATCGACATATTTACCTTCAGTTTCTTCTTTCCCTGTGTACATTAGCTACTAGTATAAGTTTTGGTGTTTGATTGTTATTTGGTTATTGTATGACTTGGCACGATTATTTGTGGACCTTTCTGGCAAATATATACTCGAACTTCTGGACTTGTTATTACGTTATACTCATGGCCTATGGCTACGACTAAAATAAGGGTTAGATAGCTTTTTTTTTCTCTGGCCTTCTAAAATCTTTCCAATCAATCGGGAAAGCCTATACCCGAAAGAGGGGAACCTTCTGTTTGCTTGCCATTGCAAATGGATCGGTTAGAAAGGAGAACAAATTGATCACATGTTCCCTTCTCAACAACCTTTCCCGCATCAGTAGATAGAGTAGATTTCCTATCCTTAGTCAACCTAAGGATTTTCTTCTCTCTATATTTAGTTACCACTGACCCGAAATATGTGGAAGTATCGACGTAATTTCATAGAGTCATTCGGCCTGAATGCTACATGAAGAATATAAGCCAGATGACGGAACGGGAAGACCCAGGATGTAGAAGATCATAACATGAGTGATTCGGCAGATTTGGATTCATATATATATATCCACCCATGTGGTACTTCATTCTAGGATATATATATATAAGATCCATATGTATAGATATCATCTACATCCAGAAAGCCGTATGCTTTGGAAGGAGCTTGTACAGTTTGGGAAGGGGTTTTGATTGATCAAAAGAAGAATCTACTTTAACCGATTTGCCCTTAGGCGCAGCCATACATAACATAGAAATCACACTTGGAAAGGGTGGACAATTAGCTAGAGCAGCGGATGAGATAGAACTTTTGTTTGTCTTAAGATATCCACTAAATATGTAAAATTATTAATTTAGAATTCAGTAACATAAACGGGTTAGAATTCCGAATCTATTACATGATACAACCTAGGGAGAATCACACCTCAAAAGCTAGCTATTAAGGTGGGAGAGCCCAAGGCTATATAAACCCCACATCAACACTTTGTAGTACCGATGTGGGACTCAAGTCCCATTCCTTGCAATAGTTCATAACAAACCACCACGCTCCGCACCCGTCGTCCTCGACGGCTATGCGCTAGACATTTCTAGCCCCGGGCGAACACTGCAATACCGGCGTCACCATCCAAGACACGGTGGGCACAGAGGATGGTGGATGGCTCTGATACCAATGTTATACGATTGCAGGAATTTAAGAGAAATTCGAGGATCGTAACACTACTCCAGGAATGGATCGAGGCAGTAGTGAGAGTTTTAGAATTTCAGAAGAGGAAAAAGAGAAGAGAAGAGAGAAGAAGAAGACTATAGATTTAGGAAAATGATGTAATTGTTATTCATGTCTTTCAATTGATGTATACAACCCTTATATGTAATGATTCATACATTCACTATGTAGTTGGACTCTTTCTAATGAAACAAATAACAGAATTCAACTATTCCACTACTAGCCAATGTAACTAACTTTCCCGCGCATTAACTAACATTTGAACTAACTGTTAAGCTGCTAACTAATTGCTGACTCCTTTTGCTTCTTCTTTCTTCTATAATCGAGCTTATTCTCTAAAATACTAAAACCATGTATCAGTACTCCCCCCAATCGAAGATCCTTGACCACAAGGATCAAAGGAAACATTGTGTTCAAAACAGTAGCAAATTCCCAAGTAGCAGCTTCGGCAGGAAGACCTTGCCATTTAACTAACACCTGTGCAACAGCTTTGTTTCCTTTCTTCACCATTCTCCTTTGTAGCACAGCTTCAGGATCAGGGCAATAAGGACTTGCTAAGTCAAGAGAGGGTGGATAAACAATCTGTGTTGGAACCTCATAGCATTTTTTCAATAATGACACATGGACTGTGGGATGGATTTGAACTCCAGCAGGTAGTAGCAATGTATAGGCAACAGGACCTACCCTTTTAATGACTTGAAAGGGGCCATAATATTTGGAGGCTAGTTTATGAGAGGTGTGATTGGTTATGGTGACTTGTTTGTATGGTTGAACTTTAAGGTAAACCCAATCTCCAACCTCAAATTGCCTGTCACTCCTGTGAGCATCTGCTTGTTGTTTCATTCTATGCTGTGCTCTCATGAGATGGTGCTTCAGTAGCTGCAGCTTTAGCTCCCTGTTGATCAAGGTATTATCCACCTCTGCTGAAGCTGACTCCCCAGGTGAGTATGGTAAATGTAGAGGAGGTGGTCGACCATATAAGGCTTCATATGGAGTGGTTTGTATGGATGAATGAAAGGAGGTGTTATACCAGTACTCAGCCATAGGTAAGCAAGAATACCAGTTGGTAGCATCATCATTGCAGTAACATCTTAAGTATGTCTCCAAGCTTCTATTCAATACCTCAGTCTGACCATTAGATTGAGGATGGTATGCAAAAGAAGTATTCAACTGAACTCCTTGCAAGGTGAATAGCTCCTGCCAAAATTGGCTAAGAAATACAACATCTCTATCACTGGTGATAGTGTCAAGAAGACCATGCAATTTGACCACAGTGTCTAAGAATACCTGAGCTACAGACTTAGCAGTATATGGGTGCTTCAAAGGAATGAAGTGTCCATACTTACTAAGTCTGTCTACAACTACTAATATCACTTCATACCCTTTTGATTTAGGTAGACCATCAATGAAATCCATACTAATTTGAGACCATACCACATCTGGAATAGGCAAGGGTTGCAACAGCCCTGGATAGGCAGCCAAATCAGACTTGTTCCTTTGGCAAACATCACATTTTAGCACAAAATCCTTCACCTCCTTCCTCATATTTTTCCAGTAGAACAATGTAAGCAATCTCTTCAAGGTGGCTTCAACTCCTGAATGACCTCCTTGAGGAGCTGTATGCCATAGAGTCATGATGGTTCTCCTCAGTTGTGGAACCTTCCCTATCACTAATCTGCCCTTCCTTCTTAGTTGCCCTTGAGCCCATGTGAATTGTTTGCGAGTGAATGAACCATTTTCTAATTCTTCAATGATTTTCTTCAGTTCTGAATCAGAGTTCCAGCTATCAACTATAGCTTGGAAGAGATTTCAGCTCCACTTACCCTAGAAAGGCCATCAGCTACTTTGTTTTCTACACCTTTTTTTTATTCAATGGTGTAATCAAAAGGCATTAATTTGGTCAACCATAATAACTGAGAATTGGTGTGTAAGGTCTGCTCCATCAAGTACTTCAAAGCCTTTTGATCCGTCCTGATGATGAATTTCTGCCCCAACAGATACTGTGACCATTTAGTCATTGCATGTACCATTGCCAATAGTTCCCTATCATAAACAGATAAAGTTGCATGCTTGGGTGATAAAGCCTTACTAATAAAGGCGATGGGGTGTCCTTCCTGCATAAGTACAACTCCAATACCATGACCACTAGCATCAGTTTCTACAATGAAGGTCTTGGTAGGATCAGGCAAAGCTAGAACAGGAGCTTGAGTGAGGGCCTTTTTCAAAGCTGCAAAAGCTGCATCTGCTGAACTTGACCATTTGAACCCATCCTTTTTAGTCAAATCAGTAAGAGGTTTGCAGATGACTCCAAAACCTCTAATAAACCTCCTGAAATAACCAGCTAGGCCTAGAAATCCTCTGAGCTGTTTGAGAGTTGTTGGAGTTGGCCAGTTTTGGACTGCTGCTATCTTGTGAGGATCAGTAGACACTCCTTCAGCTGAAATGAAGTGTCCTAAATACTCAATCTTCTGCACTCCAAAGAAACATTTTCTCTTCTTTGCAAACAGCTTGTGCTTACTCATCTCCACAAAAACAGATTTCAAGTGAGTTAAATGATCTTCTAAGGTACTGCTGTAAATGAGAATATCATCAAAGAAAACCAATACATGTTTTCTGAGAAATTTCTGAAAAACAGAATTCATCAATCCTTGGAAAGTTGCAGGAGCATTTGATAGACCAAATGGCATTACCAAATATTCAAAGTGACCAGAATGAGTTCTAAAGACAGTCTTAGGTACATCTTCTTCAGCCATTCTTAGTTGATGATATCCAGACCTTAGATCAATTTTAGAAAAAACTTTAGATCCTCCTAGCTCATCTAATAAATCTTCTACAATAGGAATAGGAAATTTATTCTTCACAATATGCTTGTTCAGATCTTTGTAGTCAACACATAGCCTCCATGATCCATCCTTTTTTCCTACTAATACCACTGGTGATGCAAAGGGACTGCAACTAGGTTGAATGATGCCTTGATCTAACATTTGCTGCACAAGACCCTCAATAATATCCTTTTTGACTGAAGGATACCTATAAGGTCTTTTATTCACAGGTTCAGTACCACTTTGGAGTACAATACTGTGATCAAAGACACCTCTAGAAGGAGGTAACCCAGTAGGTTCTTCAAACAATATAGAATACTCCTTTAGCAATTGATTCAGCCCATCATCTACCACAAGATCTTCCTCAGCTTTAATAGCATGCCATTGTTCTTCTGCATCTCCCATAGGAACCACTTGTATCATGCACAACTGAGACATATCCCCTGTATGTTTAATTAGTTTATCAGCTTCCTGCATCCTCACTTGATTGCCAGCACCTCTGAGAAGATGTTTCATTCCTTTATACCAAAATTCCATAGTTAACTTTCTAAAGTTCATTTTTATATCTCCCAGTGTCAATAACTATTGCACTCCCAATACTACTCCACATGATCCTAAGGGTAGTAGTAAAAATTCTGCTGAAAATTCAGCACCTTGTAGCAGCTAAGTGATTGTACATACTCTATCTACCATCATGTTCCCATTAGCAGCAGCTACTAATTGAGGTTTAGTAGACTGAACCTTACATCCTAAGTGTTTAACCAGTTCAGGATCTATGAAATTATGTGAACTACCAGTATCAATCAATATGCTTAGGGCCTTCTTTGCATGATAACCAGTGACCTTTAATGTTCTATAACCCAATGAACCATTCAGAGCATGGATGGAAATCTCCATTTGTTCCATGCCTTGAGATGATTCTACTAAGTCCTTTCTCTCCTCATGGATTTCTAACTCCTGCCCTTCCCTTACATAAGATTCCTCCTCTATTCCTTCCACTTCTAATAGGTATAACTGTTTAGAGTTGTTACATCTATGGCCTGGTACAAATTTTTCATTACAGAAATAACATAATCCCTTTGCCCTCTTTTCATTCATCTCCTCTATGCTTAATGCTCTCTTAGTGAAACCCTTAGCATAGCTAAAATTACCAGAATTAGGAGTTGGTAATAGAGCCTTACCATTACTGTTTGATGTTGTGTATCTTCTAGCTGCAGAATTTGCTGCATAAGTTTGTTGTTTAGTTGCAGCCAAATAAGCTTCATGCATCCTTGCTGTTCTGTACACTTGGGACAGGGTAGTTGGATTAGTCAGCTTCACAGCAATGTTTAGCTCATGCTTCAAACCCCCAATAAAACAACTAATTGCATTTTCTTGAGATAACCTCACTCTATTCAAATTCCTTTCAAAAATGGCCTGATACTCCTTCACACTACCAGTCTGCTTGATCTTTTTGATTTCCTCCATAGGATCATCAAAATCAGCACCAAACCTTTCAACCATTGCCATCATATATTCATTCCAAGAAGCAGGTTGCAAGTATTGCCTATACCTCATGAAGGAAAGATGCCACTAAATTGCTTCCCCTTCTAGTTGTAATGCTGCTACTTCAATCCTTTCTTCAGCATCTACTTTTTCCATAGAGAAAAATTGTTCAATTTTGAACAACCACGATCTCAAATCTTCTCCATTGAATCGTAGAAACTCCATTCTAGACCACCTAGAAAAATTGGAGTTATGATGATTATAACTCGCAGGACTTTTCTCTCGATGAGATCTAACTTCAGAAGGTCCATCATCGTCTGTTGCTGGGGCTTTGTCCTTCTGGTATTCCCTTGAATTTGCCATCTGCTCCTTCAATTCAAGGACTGTTTGATCCAACTGTTTTAGAGCTAAAACTTCCCCAGATAAAGCTCCTACATCAGCTATCAATTTCTGCATCAATTCTCGTAAATCTGGACTTTCTTCATTTCAACTACCAGTAGCTCGTGCTCCCTTTGCCATGGTTCCAAGGATCGATAGCTCTAATACCAATGTTATACAATTGCAGGAATTTAAGAGAAATTCGAGGATCGTAACACTACTCAAGGAATGGATCGAGGCAGTAGTGAGAGTTTCATAATTTCAGAAGAGGAAAAAGAGAAGAGAAGAGAGAAGAAGAAGAATATAGATTTAGGAAAATGATGTAACTGTTATTCATGCCTTTCAATTGATGTATACAGCCCTTATATGTAATGATTCATACATTCACTATGTAGCTGGACTCTTTCTAATGAAACAAATAACAGAATTCAACTATTCCACTACTAGCCAATGTAACTAACTTTCCCGCGCATTAACTAACATTTGAACTAACTGTTAAGCTACTAACTAACTGCTGACTCCTTTTGCTTCTTCTTTCTTTTATAATCGAGCTCATTCTCTAAAATACTAAAATCATGTATCATTACATTCAAATTTTGACTTCGTCTCCGACTAAAATTGGTTACTACTACTTGCATGACAACCTGTTATCAATCCACCTTGTGACTAGCCCGGTTGAAGTTTATTTCCTTCAAAATATTTACATTATATTAATTTATCAGGTATTGTCGTCAGACCCTAGGAGTACACTGGATTTGTGGTTATTATTAATTATTATGTATTGGCAATATTGGCTTTGGTAGTGGAAAAAAGATTGCTCCTCATAAAATTTAATTTTGTTAGAGATTTAATGCTAATCTTTCACTTTAAGGATCTTTGTTTTACATTTATACTTTACTTTTACCCTTACCTCTCTCAAAGTCTTCATTTTAAGTAGGGGTGGCAAATGGGCGGGTTGGGCTGAATTTGGGCGGGTCAAGATGGGTTAGACACCCAACCCAACCCAAAGTGTACTTGAGCTAAGATGGGCTGGGTCAAGATAGGCTAAACAATGGGTCATAACCCAACCCGCCCAACTTGACCCATGTTTTAGAACCATGCTCATCTTGCATAAAAAAAAAACCTTTTACCTTAAAATGTGTAAGTTGAAAAAATATTGGGGGAGGGGGTAGGGTGGG
>NW_017671188.1:98612-223381 GCF_001879085.1 Nicotiana attenuata | reverse complement strand
AAAGGGAGGGGGGTTTTGCGGGGGAGGGGGAGGGGGGTGGATGGTGCAGAAAAACAAAAGAACATTAAATTGAAAATACAAAAAAAACATAAAAAATTGCGGCAACTAAATAAATTTCTATATAAGTTGGGTTGAAATACCTTTTTGTTTTGGGTGAGTTTCATGGGTTGTATTTGGGGCTTAATGGGTCAGAATGAGCTATAAAATATAATGGGTTAATTTGGGCTAACCCAAATTGACCCATGAGCTAAAATGTTTGTAACCCAACCCATTAATCTCTGGGCGAGTTGGGTGGGTTAAATGGATTTGGGCTCAAATTGCCACCCCCAATTTTAAGGGTAACTTGTTAAATTAAAGTGAGTTCAAAAGTAGACATATAGCTAAGTTTTTTAATATTTGGGACCATATTAACATAGTGGGTGCTAATGTACCTTTTTTTTGGTAATAGAATACTGAGGAAAAGTACACTCTATCAGAAAAACATTGGGAAAAAGCACAAAAAAGTGCAGAGAACAAATTTAGTACTACATTTTAGTAGATCAGCTTAAGTTTTAAAGCACGTAATTGGACAAAGGAGGTAACTTTTTATCACTGACCTGCTCCAATATTTAATCGAGCATGCAAAACTACAGAGATGCTATATCGGTTACTTTGACAAAGAACAGTTAATTTCTTATAAATGACTAGTCTAGAATTATTAATCCTATGAAATCAAGTGTTGTCCGTAATTAGTATGCGTGTGATTATACTCATATTCCCGTTAAAGGGCTTACCAACAATAATTGTAGGTTTTTTTGTTTCAGTGGTTCAACTTTTACTTACAAAAAATCTAAAATAACTAAGTTGATTTCCTTAAATATATAAACCAAATCATATCAAATATTAAACAAATTTCATTTGTTTTGGTTTTATTGCTTTTTTCTTTTTCTTTTCTAATCACCCCTTACCAACAGTTGTGGGCAACCTACTTTGCTAATTTGGGAATTATGGAGGTCAACGTATGCATCAAGATATGGCAATGAGCTTCCCTCAACCAGCAGATCAGAGAGCAAAATAACTTACACTCTCACTGAATTGACCAATTAGAGATCTAGGAAGATAAAATTAAAAGAAAGAATTATGAGAAAATACACATGACTTCACACTATAACAAAAAATGGCCCATGTTTTTAAGTTTTACCCGACCTAGCCTATATTGTACATATTTTGAAAGCACTAGCAAATTCAAAAGTTGTGTTCTTACGACCAATGCTTCTAAAACAATGAGACCCCACTGGTCTCCAGAATACCCGCTATACGCAGAATCCTCCGACACTTGTCCAAGAAACCCTGGGCATCCTCGCCCTCTGCACCACTGAAAGTCGGAGACTGAAGTCTACCAAACCTCTCCAATCGATGCTGCTCGTCATCAGGCATAACTGGTACTACAAAATCCTGAGCAGGTGCAACCGGCTGGGCTGGTGGTGCCTCCGGTGTCTGCAATCCCTGAACAACCTGCTCGGGTGTACGGGCGGCGGGAGTCTGAGTGCCTCCTCCGGCCTGAGAAGTAGCTGTTGCGGTAGAAACTGCGACCGCCTGAGCAAGACTAGTGCACATGGTCAAGATGTCAGCCAAGGTTTCCTGAAGACCTGGAATAACAATAGGCACAGCCGGTGCCTGAGCTGGTCCTGCTGGAGCGTCCACAACTGGGACTTGATCATGAATTGGGGCAGCTGGTGGATCTGGAGGTGCTGCCCTAGCTGCTGGGCGGGCTACACACATGCCCCTACCACGACCTCGACCTCGGCCTCTAGTGGCCCCAACTGATGGTATTGGTGGTCGTCCATCCTGACCGGTAGCACGTGTCCTCACCATTTGTGAGAGAATAGTATAACAGAAGTTTAGTTACCAGAATATACAGATTCGTACGACAAGAATTCAAGAATGTGAAGTTGTTCCCAAAGGTTCTGCAGCCTCCCGAAGATTAGTACAGATGTCTCCTTACCGATCCGCAGGACTCTACTAAACCCGCTCATGACTCGTGAGACCTATGTAACCTAGGCTCTGATACCAACTTGTCACGACCCCAAAACCAACCCGGTCGTGATGGCGCCTATCGTGAAACTAGACCAGCCGACACATTTCCCAAGTAGTTCAATATTTTATTAAAACTTAAATAATAACCTTTTCAACGGAAACTCCATAAAAGATGCAAAGTCAAAACCAAAATAAATGCGAAAAATAAAAGCTCGACCTCGGGTGTCACTGGGTCATGAGCAATACTACAATTGTTCCGAAACAAAACAAGACCAAAATAGTCTGGAAATAGCCAAAATGTACTAGAAGGTAGATAGAGAATGAGAAGGCGAAACTGCGATCGCCAGGCAGCTACCTCGCTATCTCCGTGATAACCCGCGACTAGAGTCGTCAACAGCCACTATCGTGCCCTGAGATACCTGGATCTGCACACAAGGTGCAGGGGAGAACGTGAGTGCACAAACTCAGTAAGTAATAAGTCCAGACAATGGACTGATAGGTAGTGACGAACTAAACCTCAGCAATTATAACACATTTAAATTGTACAGGAAAGTAGGCATGCTGGCAATTCAATATGTTTAACTTGACAGTAAAGAAAAATGCTAATCCGAACAATGTGAAGTATAAAGCTCCGTAAAACTCTACATGTCAATGCCAGAAATATATGAAAATGTACCGTGTACTCCCACTCTCTAGTGCTCAACCACTCGGTACCGCATATGGCCATCCAGCCTAGGGAAATCCATCCCAGAATATATATATACAACACTGACCTCAAGTCAACCGGTACCAAGGAACAAGGGTAATCCAACCCTCAGGAGAAATCCATCTCCAGGTATCAGTACTTCCGACAAATCCATGTCTAGCGAAATCCATCCCTAAATAATATCATCCGCGCTCACTAGGGGTGTGTAGACTCCGGAGGGGCTCCTTCCAGCTCAAGCTCTATAACAAGCCAATGAAGGCATAATCAATTATCTGTTGCGGCGTGCAACCCGATCCCATAAATGTCACTCAAATTCAGGCTCCCGGCCTCACTCAGTCATCACTCTCCAGTCTCACACACATAGGCTCACAATACCAAGAAACTAGCCCGAAACAATGATGTGATGTGCCAAATAACAATATAGCCGAGACTGAGCCATGATATGATATGCATGAACAAGACTCAGTACAGAATATCAATGAAGCTAATGATATGACAGCAAGCAATGACCTCTCGGGTCTAACAGTATCGGTATGAATCCCTAACATGGTAATTAGCATGATTTACAGCTCATTAACTTAATCACATAATCACTACACAGATATGAGCAAGTAAGAGTCACTAAGCGGTGCCATGGAGTGATCCAAGTCCAATTCTCACGGTGCACACCCACACGCCCGTCACTTGGCATTTGTGTCACCTTAATATTTAATCATAGAACATATAATTCGGGGTTTCGAACCCTCAGAACCAAGTTTGGAAGCGTTACTTACCTCAAGCCAAGCCAAATCCTACTCCGCTACGCCTTTGCCTATGGAATCGGCCTCCAAATCTAACCAAAATCAGTATATTATCATCATTACACGCTAAAGGAATGAAACCCACACGAAAATTATCAAATTAGACAAAAAATCTCGAATTTGGCTCAAACCCGGCCCCCGGGACCACGTCTCGGAATCCGACCAAAAATTACAAAACTAGAAACTCCTTTCACTCCCGAGTCTATAAATACCAAAAGCATCAAAATCGAACCTCAAATGGTCCCTCAAACCCTCAACCAAAACTCTATAAAACTCAAGCCCTAACCCCTTTACTTCTCTCCAAATTCCCACTAAATTCTACGATTAAACAGTTGAAAAATTATCACAAACACAATTAATAAAGCCCAAGTAGCTTGCCTCACTGATACACCTCGATTCCCTCTTGAAATTACTGCTTTGAGCTCCAAACTCGTCCAAAAATGGTGAAGAATGGGCAAAAATTCGCGAAGGGGACCTTTTATACCTTCTGCCCAGCATTTTCTGCATCTGCGGCCACCATATCGCTTCTGCGATGCCGCACCTGCGGCAAATTCCTCGCAGGTGCGGTTTCCACTTAAACCTCAAAATCCCGCTTATGTGGTCAAGCTTCCGCACCAGCGGCCTCGCAGGTGCGGTCTCTTGTGCGCACCTGCGGCTTTGTCTCAGCTTCTCAATTCCCGCATCTGCAGTCCATTCTCGCTTCTACGGGTCTCGCACCTGCGGTCCCCACTCTGCAGGTGCGGTTATGACAGCTGAAGGATAGCTTCAGCACTTCCTCAAATCCCATCCTTGATCTGTCAACCTCCCAAAATCAACCTGAGGCCCTCGGGACCTCAAAAACATACAAACCAGTCACATATCACCATTCAAGCTTATTCCAACCTTCGAAACACTCCAAACAACATCAAAACAATAGGACAGAAAGAAGGAATCTTCCTAGGAAGAACCTCGACGGTTTCTGGAAGCATCCTGCCTACTTAAATAAAATTCTGAATTGAGCCATAGGGTTTAGAAGCAGCCGCTTTCAGTCGTTCCCAACGTTTAGATTGAGTAGACATCAAAGGGGAGAGAAGAGGATAGCCTGCACCAGCTAAGCGTTGTAGAACAGACATTGAAATGTTGTATTTACTTGGACAACCTTTAATCAGAGAAAGAAAGCGTATATTCTATCAACCTTAGAGAGAATCTCTATTCTACACACACCAAGTGAAATGGTGGAAATCATTATTGACCGCTTCGGCAGCAAAGCTGCCTATAATGCCAACAAACCCAATGTCCCCAGGGCTAATTTACGGCACTTGAGGGATTGGTTAACCCGAGCGCAACACTCGGCGGAGCAGGATGGGAAGGGAAACATGAGTATAAAAAAATCATATTTCTTCAATAATTGACGCAATTTCTCGAAATCTTTGAATGAATCTTTATTTTGGACAGTTCTTAGGCTACCCTAACAGACGTGTAGGAATGAAGCTACTACTATCTTTTTTATGTTTAGCATCAGCCATACCTTTTTATGATATGTCCATCCTAAAAATCTGCAAGAATTTTCTCATTGTTTTTGAACTCGACTCTTCATTTTTGTTTCGCAGTTTGTTGTCTTTGTATTTTTACAGGAGTTAGGCCTTTCAATATATTTGGTTTACAATCTTCCGGAGTCCCATCGTGTCCTTCAAAGATCGATCTGATAATTGCGTATATAAGGTTTTACCTAACTAGCCCTAAAGGTAACTTAAAATCCTCAAGCTCTTCTAGATACGTTTTCTCGGGATTTTTGCTTTCATTAGAGTGGTATCAGAGCTCTATTCTGAAGATTACATATAGAATAGTTCCTCTTACGATTAGTCGTAATTATTTATTTAATAGTTAGATTGGAATTTACCCTGATGAAATCCCTTGTGGGCTTACGAAAAGAAAGATATCCTTAAAGAAAGCATTACACATGAAGAAGAGTAGGCTTGCTTCTTTCAAGGCCACTCTACTGAATTCCTGACAGTAAACGAGCGGAATACTTGACCCAGGAAATACCCCGAGAAAGAGGAATCTCCGAGATCCACGGGAGATATGTCTTTTGTGGAAATCCGAACGCCTATCCCAACACGGAGAGCTTATCCACTACATCTACATAAGGAATAGTCTAGTCCAATATTTCTTGTCCTTAAAATATCATATATGCACCGCTGCTGATCCTTTCTAAATCCAGCTTCAACGGAGAGCCATTCTAGAACAATCATTTGGTTTGGTTCATTATTTGACTGCTCTGCTCCCCCCCAAAAAAAGAGAGACTTCATTTCTTCCACCTTCCCTGTACGAGTAGTGAAGAAGTATAGAGCACTTTAGTTGGTTGTTGACCAACGAGGGGATCCGTATATGTTGTTCGGGTCGATTAGAAGGTGCAGAAATAGCTAGAACTGAATGCGGAAAGTATGGAAAAACATCTCGTAATGTATTTAACCAGAAAATAGATTATGCTCCTGCGGAAGTATCTACTCGTTACGGAATCTCAGGTGTCAAAGTGTGGATTTTGAAACAACACATACCTATCACTTTTGGAAGGTTTGGAACCCTCGATTCATCCGACTCAAGGAGAAAAAAGCCCACAGAAGGGCCAAAGCACAACAAGCCTACTCATCATCAAAGCAAGTCCAAGCCCATGCAAAAATGACCTCGCGGTGAATCACTGATCAAAGAGCAGATTTTAGAGAGATTCTTCATCGATCTAGTGGCCGGTGAATCACTGATCAAAGAGCGAGCAGCCGCCAGGTTTAATGATTTGGTGGGATCTACAGATGTAGTGGCTGGTGAACCGCTTCGTCTTCTTCCACGAAGATTCAGACAAAATCGAGCTTGGATGGAACTGAACAAGATTTGGCGTTCAAATCATCCTCGGATTCAAGCCTAAGAACTTCTAAACTTACGAATTCCGCAAACGATGCCGAAACCCATCAAACCTCGTCCGTATGACCTGAAATTTTGCGCACACATCACAAATGACACTACGGACCTACTCAAATTTCCGGAATTCCATTCCGACCTCGATATCAAAATTTTCACTGCCAACCGAGAAATGCCAAATTGCCAATCTCGCCCACGGACCTCCAAATTGCATTCTGAACACGCTCCTAAGTCCAAAATCACCTAACAGAGCTAACCGATCCGTCAGAATCCACATCCGAGGTCTTCTACACATAAGTCAACATCCGGTTGATATTTCCAACTTAAGCTTCTAAATAAGAGACCAAGTGTCTCATTCCACTCCACGACCACTCCGAACCCGAACCAACCAACACGATACGACGAAATACAGCTGAATAACACATAAAGAAGCAAAAATGGGGGAAACAGAGTTGTAACTCATGAAACGACCGGCTGGGTCGTAACAATCTACTTGGTCTCTTTATCGTTATACATTAAGTAGTTAGCTTTTGCCAACTGATTAGAGGTTAGAAGCTAATCTCTCTTATTCATTCTTTGCTCATTAGAAGTAAGATATTATGTGCCTCCTCTACATTATTACAATATTACAAGAAATAAAAAAAAAATTTAAAAAAAAAACATGACCTAAGAAAAGAATGGTGCTTAATCATAAAGAATGATGATTTGTTTTACTATAATTATTTTTGTTATCTATATCTATATCTATCTATATTATATTGAAAGTACAAAAGCCCTTAACAAAATATCGTTTGCCTTTTTTTACCCTTTAAAATAACTTTTAGATCAGACAAAGTTGTAAATTATAATTTAATTAATTTACTACTAATATCTAGGACTAACTTGAAATCAATTAAAATTTAGGTTATTAAATATTTTCCTTTTTGTGCTAGTTATGTAGTATTTTTCAAGAACTTTGAAGAAGATAGGAAAGCTGCCTGATTTAAAATATCACCCAATGTGCAAGCAGACTAAACTCACCCATCTAATATTTGCCTATGACTTAATCCTCTTCTGTAAAGGAGACATGAAATCTATTTCTAGACTAATGGACGCCTTTACTCATTTTAGTGAAGTAACAAGTTTAATGGCAAACATGCAAAAATCAAGTATCTTTATGGCAGGTATGGAGGATGACATCAAGAATCAATTGGTGCAGCTAACAGGATTATCAGTAGGCACTTTGCCAATAAGATATCTGGGATTGCCTCTTTCCTCTAAGAAGTGGAGTAAGATTGATATAACTTTTAGAGTGCAGTATTTGTTTTGCCTTAGAGTATACTGAAAGAAGTGGAGAGGAAGTGCAGAGAATATGTATGGGGAAGTACCGAAGGATAGAGGAAAGTTACATTGGTGTCATGGGACAAAATCTGTAGACCAAAGAAGTATATGGAGGTCTCAATGTGAAAAGTTGCAAACTATGGAACATTGCTTCTGTAGGAAAGCTAATATGGCAAATAGCATGCAAAGAAGAGTCATTGCGGATTAAGTGGAGGAATCATGGACTATATATGTGAGGCAACCAAGATATTTGGACTCTTGTACCTCCTGTAGATAGTAGCTTGTATTGGAGGAAACTTAATTCTCTCAAAGATGTGATGACTAGGTGATGTCTACAGTCTGACCTCGAATGCATTTCTTTAGGATAATATGTAAAATTATCCCAGTAAAGGATGTGACGTGCTGTCTATGCACTGATAGCAAGAGGGAAACACATAAGCATTTCTTTAGGATAATATGTAAAATTAACTATAATAGCTTTTCTTTTAATTTTTATTAAACACCGGCCTTAACGTTAACTAATTCTTTAATTTAGGTACAAAATATAAGTTTAAACTTGAAATTGAACAACGATTTCGTTATGAGGTTAATTACATTACATCTCTATGATGATGCCAACGTAATGTTACAGTTGAAATCATTTAATAATAATTGCACCAACCTTTGTCCAAAAATGAGTTCAAAATTAATATTTTTAAAGATATAACTTTATGAATAAAAATTATTTGCAAAATTCTAAGTAATATTAAAGATCTTTTCATTTTATACGTGAATATAATAAAATAAATGTAAGGTTAAAATTAGAAGAGGTCATTTATAAATATGTTTTATGTAAGTAGAAAATTAATACAAAAACAAAAAAAATCATAAAAAAATATTTAAAGAAAAATAAGCAAGCAAAGTGTCTATTAAATTTTTTTCTCAAAAAATGCTTTTTCACAATATAAAAAATTAAATATATTGTTTTGAATCAAATTGGAGTTACTTTTAAAAATGGTTTAATTTTAAATGAGAACTGAATATAGACAAAATATGTATTTGTCATGATCAGAAATAGAGTAATTTTTATTTTTCTTGACAGCAAAAAACAGATATCTTGTGTCAGTTAGCAGTTTTTTTTTTCCAATTAAACTTAAAACATTTGTTTATCAGAAAAAAATATTAAAAAAATAGAAGAAGCATTCTTGTTAAAATTAAAAAGGAAGTATTGTAATTTGTAAAATTAAAATTCAAGTTATAAAGCTGTAATAAATGTTAAGTCGAACAAACTGATTTGAGATGATTGAAAACATCTGTAGACCGAGTTTCTTCTTTGGCTTAGCTAAAGAAGAACAACAATATCATTTTCAGGAACAATAATTATCTTAAACTTCTAAAATGACAAATAAATTGAAACAATTACTTTTAAAAATCAAGACAGATAATTTGAGATAGAAGGAATATAATTGTAATAAATTTTTGCATGTAAATTTATACATCACGTGAAAATAAATAACCAGTCCGAAACTTAAATAGTGCCTTTTTAGGCACAAAATACATTTTTACTGTTAAAAAAAAAAGTTACATAATTACATAATTCGCAGTATAATACTGCGAATTACTTTAACGGAGCGAATTACTTTAACGGAAAGTTAGGCGTTAAAGTGATTCGCAGTATTATACTGCGAATTATTAAAAAAAATAATTTTTTTAACACTTCGCAGTATAATACTGCGAGCAACCCTCCGTCATTGGATATCGTGCGTCCCTGTACTTGAGTTTGAGTATTATTTATTATATACTCTACTTGAATGTTCATAAAATTCTTTCCGTAGTTTCAATGGGACACTCAAAACTACTTCATGAAAAGTGGACTACAGTATTTATTATTATTTGGAGAAGCGATTAATTTTTCCTTATCATAGTTTTGAAACGTTTTAAGAGTTTTCAATTACAAAAATATTCGATTGCAGTATATATATATATATATATATATATATATATATATATATATATATATATATATATATATATATATATACTAGTCTCTATGAACGTGCCTCGCACGTTATTGCCCATCAATCATCACAAACAAACACTTAGGTAATTTTTGTAATTCATATTATTTTTTTTAGAAATCAGTAATTTTTTTTCTTGGTAATAGAAAACAATAAATTATTTGTTAGGAAGAGCATTTATTTTTGCTGAAAAATTTATCTGAAAAAATGTAATTCTTGTAATCCTTTTTATATTTTATCTAATTTGAAAAGCTCTTGTTTGGTCATAGTTTTCGCTCGTTATTCAATGACCATCTAATAAAATCATATTTAAAATTGAATAAGATCTTCAAAATATTTGCTATTTTAAAAGTTTAATTTTGTTCAACATACGATTATTTTTAAGGAAATAATTTATTTTGCGAAGGGTATAAAATTTGATTAATATGTTGAAAATATTCGTGTTGATCAACATTCTAATTTAAAGTTTGTAGAACCATGTATATATTAACATAATCATGTCATTTATTAATTACAGATAAATTTTCAGATAAAATTAATTGATAATCTTAAAAGTGCTATTAATATGTGAAGTTCACTGATAATGCAAAAGAAGAAACCTTTGCACTATCAATATATATTACTTAAATATTAATTCATATTCTAATAAAAATACTAACGAATATGTGAAGTTCACATATAATGCAAAAAGAAACCCTATCCACTACTAATATATATGACTTAAATCCTATTGAAAATATCTTAGGTGAAGAAAGACATTAATAATAGCTTGTTTGACCAATTTTCTAAAATCAGATTAATTTGAAAAGAATTTTTTTAGAGTGTATTTTAAAAAAGTCTTTAGGTGAGAAATAATTTGTGTTTGGCTAATTAATTTGAAAAAAAAAAATTACTTTTGAGCAACAATTTAGTGTTTGATCAATCTTTTAAAAGCTGCTCTAAGTGTATTTTTTCATAAGAGCTTTTTAAAAAAAATATTTTTGAAAGAAACTACTTCTTTTGCTTCTCAAAAACTATTTCTGTTTCCTACACAAAAGCATTTTTTTTTTTCTTTTAAAAGCTTGGCCAAAGACCTTAACTTTAGAAGGATAAAATACTTTTACCAAAATAGGCATTTTTGACCAAAAAGAAACTTACACCAAACATGCTATAAGTTCATGACTTTGCCTTTTTAGACCTTTTTTTATGCGATTTATCTTTTTGGACTAATACACTTATAATTGGGCATGCTTGCTTTAAGGAAATCATGTTTTCTTAAACTACTTTGAACTAATAAGTATTCAATATTTTATTTTCTTTTTTTGTATTAGTAGTTGACGTTAGCTCAATAAAAGAAAAAGACTCTAAAAACTAAGTAGTAATTAAAGTTCTTTTTCCCAGCAAATTAAAGTTACGTGCTTTTTTTAATCCTTATAGGAACCTATTTGAGTGGTTAAAAATAGTACTAAAAAGTTTCCCACGAATACAAAATCTTAATTGAATTAGAAGTACTAAATTTTTTGAAAGTTTATAATATGACAATTTATCCAATATGTTTAGAAAAATAATTTAATATATAAGATTATTTCTGTAAATCGACATTGTATCATGCTTTTATATTATATAATAAATAATTATAATATACTATACTCAGTATACTATAGTATATTGAGTAGTATATATTAGTTCTTGCTGTGAAATTATTATTATTATAATTCTTTAATTGGTACTTATATTTTTGAAAGTTTGTGCTTCCAATGGGATGGGGTGTCATGGGCCAATTTTAAAAGGAGGGTGGAATTGATGGACTTAAAGACAAAACTATATCCAACCCCAAGAATTTTCTCATAATATCTTACCTGAGGGTTGTTCGCAGTATTATACTGCGAAGTGTTAAAAAAAATATTTTTTTAATAATTCGCAGTATAATACTGCAAATCACTTTAACGGCTAATTTTTCCTTAAAGTGATTCGCTGTATTATACTGCGAATTATGTAGTTATGTAATTTTTTTTTTAACAGTAAAAATGTATTTTATGTCCAAAAAGGCACTATTTAAGTTTCGAACTCGTGTTATGAGTCTGCATCGCTCGTAAGAGAGACACATTTTCCAGTCAAAAACTTCAAAATAGTTTGATTTTGATATGGGTGATTATTCTCGCCTATTTTTGTAGTGAGTCAGTCACTTATTCACATTTCAGTCACAATCACATATATCTTTCCTCCGACAACACGGCAAAAGGGCTTTAGTTTCCCACTGTCCATCTGCCTCTTCTTCGGTACGGTTGGGTCACAAGGCCCGTCTCTCCAAAAATCTTAATTTTATCATTCCTTTACGGAAAAATTTTATTTTGTGCCTCAAACAAAGGATGGTATAGCCAGTTTTCATACTGGTTAATGAAAAATAGTCAGCGTTTATCAAGTCAATGAAAAATAGCCACTATTTTACTGCAACAGGGACCGGTCCAGTATAATATAGGGGAGTTCTGGTGCATTTGTGTACGAACTCCAGCATATTATGCTGGACCGGTATACTTTGCTAACTCCTGTAAAATTTGCGGGAGACTGGAGCACCAGTGCTCCAAACTCCAGTATGTTATACTGGACAATTATACTTGCTGGAACTCCCGTAAAATTTGCGGGAGTTCCAGCATAATTATGCTTGAACTCCCGTAAAATTTGCGGGAGTTCCAGCATAGTTATCCTGGAACTCCCGTGAAATTTACGGGAGTTCAAGCATACTTACGCTGGAACTTCCGTAAAATTTGCGGGCGTATTTTTCCGGATTTTGAACAGTATTTTCGCTCAGATTTAAAGTGGCTAAATTTCGATGACTTTTGAAACTTGACTATTTTTCAACGACCAGTGGTAAATCTGGCTATTTTTGAATTTCTCCCTCTTTTTGGTCTCACAACTTTGTGGTCCCAAAATTTTGTGGATCCAGATGTGTAAGAGATGGGTCCATAAATATGTGAGATAAAAAGAGGCCTCACACAACTAATGTAAGTTGTGCGGGACACAAAATAAAATTACTCCCTTATGGAGTACTCCCTCCGTTCAAGTTTATGTGAACCTATTTCCTTTTTGGTCCGTTCCAAAAAGAATGAACCCTTTCTGAATTTGGAAACAATTTAGCTTAAACTTACAATTCTACCCTTACTGAGAAGCTTTTATAACCACACAAATACTCTGGGCCCCTTTTTGACCTGTTTAGGACCATAAATTCCAAAAGTCTTCATTTTTTCTTAAACTCCGTGCCCAGTCAAACAGGTTCACATAAATTGGAACGGAGAGAGTACTATTTTAGGATTAATCATACTCTTGTTGTTATTTAAATGTTTCATATTTGTCATTAACTCTAATGGAATTCTAACTAAGTATATCGGCAGTAATTTTACACCATAAAGAAAGATAGAGGTATAAATTTAAACTTTTCCCCGGAAATATTTCAACTGTGGAAAATAATTTGCTAACAATAAATATGTAAATGACCCCAAAAATATGATGAGAGATAAAATTAAAATATTTAGGCTTCTTCCCTTGTTATATACTTCGTTTATATAATTTGAGATGAATCATTATCTGTTGAATATATCTCACAAGTGAATTCTATAACCAAATAGTTTTATTAAGTAAGGATAAGGTATGCGTATACTTTACCATTTCCAAACTCTATTGTCAGATTTTACTGGGTTTGTTGTTGTTGTAATTTCTTAACAAATCTCTCCCCGTATAAAAATAAAGCACCAAATAAGAAGGACGAAGCACCGCCTTTTCCTGTTCATTCCTCATTTTCACTTCCTCTAGTTTTTCCTTTCTCGTTTTTATTTGTTTATGCATAAAATAGTATTGTTGAATTTGCTACGTGATTTATACAAACGAACTATTTTGATCCAAAAATGATAAACAAACAAGATTAGAAGTAAGACTTAGCGATTGAAATTGAAAAAGATGACAAACCTGACTCCGATAACAGCATCTCCGAGGACAGAAATAAGTACAATGTAAAAAACAAATAAAATTGTTTTAATTGAGAGCGAAAGTGGAATAAAGCATAAGTTTGCCAAGAATTTCGTATCTTACAATGGTTGATGAGCCTGTTATATATAGTTATACCTAGGGAAACAAGATTCTAGGATGAAGCCCCACTTAAATGACAATAAAGGAGCCATTGTTGAAGATGTAACGGCATGTCATGAATATAAATATTCTCTGCAACGACTGTCCATTTAATGTTGGGGAATTTTTCATTGAATTCTATCCAATGGCAAATATTCGGTCTGCTCCCATTGACCAAGCTCCTCTCGGGGTTTATCCGATGTCAATTGTAGTTGTTGCTCCTGGTACTAATTGTGACTTGATTCGCCTTTTACTTGTCTTCGGTCCGATGTGTCATGTTGTCATTCTATCATTTATTTTAAACCAATTTTACCCTATACACCATTCCTTTATGTTTTCTTCTCACAATTAATTGTGATGGATACAAACATTATAGCATAGGGTAAATTTATCCGTACCAAATGTTTATACTGAATTAATAAATAAAAAATATGTATTATTCTTGTGCATTTGTTACTTAGTCATGATTTGGTTAGTATCTTCAATTTAATTTTAACTATTAAAGTTAAATTATTTGATTTGTTATAACATTGTGTACGAGTAAGCATTTACCTGGCTAAGCATGGTCAACAATAAGTAAGTAGTAGGGCCAGAAAGATATAGTGGTAGGCACAACTCCCTTTACAAAGATTGTTGAGAGAAAATTAAGTTTTTGATCTAGAGCTGGATGATTAATTAAAGAGCGTAATACTAATTTTGGGTAAGATATAGGTAATTAATAGTTCAATTGACACTTATAAACGATCCAATGGTAGATTTACTGAATCTGTAACAATTAATGACTAGTAAGCTGTAAATTTAGATGTTCAATTAACAAATTAAACAAGCTTGATACCGTTGTATAAGAGCCCGTTACTTAAATGGTTACTCAATTATCTGAAATTATCTAGTAAAGTTATCTTACTTTCGTTTAGAATAAAAATGTCACTTAACTATGCATATAACACTCAGAAGATCAGTCAACCCGATTTCTCAAACTTTTGATTGTCAAATACCTATTTTACTTCTAAATTATCAACTTTTATCTTCTTTTTTTGTTTACCTTTTTAATATTATGATTGTCTCTTTTTAATCTACATTATAGATTTACCTATAGAATAAATAAATTTATTTTTAAAAATTAAAAAATTTTGTAGCTTACATAATATCGGAATAATAATATAATTGAGCATAATTTTTAAGATTATATAATGTATATTATAAAAATATCTTCATTTTAAATAATTATTTTATATATATATATATATATATATATATATATATATATATATATTAAAACTTTTATTTTTTTCATTCTCAATTATGTAAAAATTTTGAGTTTTCATTATTAATATCAAAGATATCATTACTAACAAATTATTCTAATTAATTTTTTTACTATGCTCAACATTTTATTATTCCAACACTATACATGCTTAAATACTATTTTTATTTTTTAATTTATAAATTAAATTTATTTATTCTATAGTCCATAATATAAATTTAAAAGAGAAAAAACTTATAATATTAAAAAGTTTTTAAATAAAAATAAAAATAAGACAAAAGTTGATAATTTAGAAGGTAAAATAGGTATATGGTAATAAAATATTTTAAAAATCTAGTTGAATGATTTTCTAAGTATTATAGGTATAGTTAAATGATTTTGTTGTTACAAACGAAAGAAAAATAACTTTAGAAATTAATTTCGGATTGTTGAGTGACCATTTGTATAACTTGATTATTGAATGAAGAAAGTTTGGGATTCAACTCTTTTTGGCTCGTTTAGTGTTTACGAACTATGCCCTTCCCCCTTTATATTGTAGCAATATAAAACTGATAATGATTCTTTTTACATGATTTCAAAAACTTTTCCACCAAATAACTGCTAAGGCGTTTGTTTCTGCAAAATCTTTTCAAATGACGGTGCTCTTAAAAATTTGAAATTTGTTTTCCTTAAATGACGATTTTTATTTGATACTTTTTCTTTAAATGTTGATTTATTTATTTTTTGGTTGGAAATTGAATAAGTGCTGAAGAGCAAATTTCAACTTAAAGACTCTTCTTGCACTAAGAAAACATTCACATGTCTCCAAAAGTTGTAACAACAATACGTATGCATGGTCCCAAACTTAAATTATATAATACAAAAATGATTCATCTTATCTAACCTGTGAACGTGGCTTATGTTTCAACCTTTTTATGTACAAGTTTGATGTGGACTAGTTTCATCATTCATGAACAAACTCGAATGTGTGAACTACGCTCAGTTGGTTAGGGGATTTGAAGAATTAACTCAAATAACCGACCTGATCTCTTAAATTGAAAATAACCGATAGATGTATAATATATGTATTATTCTTATATAATATATGTATAATCAATGTATATCGACTAGAAAAATTAAACATTAATTCTGGCCGGCTATTTGTGTAACAATCCCTTCTTTTTCTTTTTCTTTTTTCCAGATTTACTCGAGTCTTAATTTGGCACAAATGATTTGGCTAAATAATCTACAGAACTTTCTGTGCCATTTAAATGGCCTAATATTATGGGGCATTTGGGGGAACAGATTTTCACAATTATTTCATGAGCAACTATATCAGTTTGATAGTTGAGCTACTTATTTTCAACTTTGGACAAATTAAGCAGATTTCACACTACGTTTTCTTCATATCCACTTTTGACTAGTAGAAGACGGAAAATACGTCCATATAAAACTGGACAATTCATTTTATACATGGCAATCTTGAATGATAAAAATTATGCATACGTCTAATATTTTTTTATTTTCATTTTGGCAATTAAAGAAACTTCTTTGACTGAAATGGTTCAACACGCATTCCTTAATTATTTAGTTTTGAAGTCAAACATTGACAGTATTGGTTGACAAAAGTAGCGTTATTAGGAAATTAAATAAGAATGAAGTTTATATCAAAGTAAGTCCCAATAAATTATGACAATAAAGACTAAATAAGAATGTTAAAATTATATAATACAACCTCTCATCCTCACACAAACTAGGCGTAGGAGTGTTCATGATTCGGTTTGGATTGGTTTTTTCCTAAAATGAAATCAAATCAAGTAAGTTGTTATAAATAGAATTGTATTTAAGGTGAATGTCTATATTTGGAGAGATTTTGGGTTTGTTACTTGGTGGCTAAGTCACTTTTCCCCTATAAATAGAGGGATTCTAATTGTAATTCATCCCAAATCAATAAGAATTCTCTCTCTCTACTTTTCTCTATAATACTCTTCTTCTTCTTTATTATTTTATAACACGTTATCAGCACGAGACTCTAACAAATTAAGTAGAAGCTTTGGGATTGAGCATAATGATTGTCTATTGTTCCATGAACTCCCTTCATGATTAAATTTTGGATTTAAGGTAAGTATTTTACTTTATTTTTTTTTTAAAATTCTATAATTTGATTTTAAATGCAAGCAAAGACAATAAACTTTGATTATAACTCTAATAGAGTTTGTAAGAAATTATAACCACCCAAAGTGGTAAAATTTCTATGTCTTGCCATGATCAAATTCGTGTATAATTCTGAGCACAAGAAGTGGAAACCCGTCCTATTGAATTTGCTTCATTCTCATTCCCTTAAGAGAATGTGATAGCAATATTTGATACGTCTGAAAGAAGACAAAATTATTACCGTGAAGCTATCAAAGGATGTGGACGTGACAATAGACGAAATTATAATCGTCTTATTGTGGTAATGAGAATAATAAGGATTCTCAAAATAATCCTTCACTCCGTGAAAGTAATATTTGTCATCGATTTGACATGAGATTTTATAAAGTACATAGAGATTATTATGGTCCATTTATGACGTGAATTTGACAACATCTTATTTATGAATACATATTTATTCTTGGAAGAATATGAATGTGATAGTGGTAGCGAATATACCACACTCACCTCTAGAGGGAGGTTTGAGATGAAATAAGAAAATAATGTCATTATTATGGCATGAATGATCACTCGTCACGTACCTATTGTACACCAAAATAATTTGGCAATGTGATTATTAAAGGACAACAGTGATGCAAGAAACATATCTTGCATATAATTTTGCTAATTACCATAGTGGTATAACTTACTCTTTAAAAGAGATATTCACCATATGGATGTTGATGAATATGTGGTAGTACCAAATTAATTGAGAGCTCTGGAAGAGCCAATTATTACTATTTTGGAGGAATAAAATTGATTATCAATAAGGCATTGTGTTGTAGTAAGTCTCAAAGAAACTTATTCAGTTTTCAAAGTATACACGAAAGAGGTTGATTATATTGAGACTATAAATAAAGGAAAGATTTTATATCTTCTATTACTACAACTTGTAGCGGCGTAATATGTATGTGAAAAGCTACCTGCTTTTATTCTCCAATTTGCACTACATAAATAAAAGAATACAATTGTCACGACCCAAATTTCCCACCCTCGGGAGTCGTGTTGGCGCCTACACGTGAAAGCTAGGCAAGCCAACCAATTGAACTATTTACCTTGTTTCCTAATTTTTTATCCGATAACAATTAAGAACCAACAATTAAATAACAACAGTATTTAAATAGGCGGAAGACTAAATTGCAAAGTTTTAATAATACTGCTAATGCCAATCCATAACAAATCTACCCAAGACTGGTGTCACAACTTCACAGACTATCTAGGAGTACTACAAATAAAGGTCTGAAAGAAATAATACAACACTGTCTCTGGAAGTACATGAGAGAAACAGGAATAAAGATAGAAGGAGACACCAAAGCCTGCGGACGCCTGCAGGACTACCTCGGGTCGGCTGACGATCAAGAAACAGCAATCTCTGCGATCCGTAAGCTAAAGCACCGGGATCTGCACAAAAGAGTGCAGAGTGTAGTATCAGCACAACCGACCCAATGTGCTGGTAAGTGCCTAGCCTAGCATCAGCGAAGTAGTGACGAGGATAGGACCAGACTACCAAATAAACATGTGCAGTTAAATCATATATACAGCAAGTAATAATAAAGAAAAACTAACAGTTTATGATGAGAAGGGGGCATGCTGGGGGGTATCATTTACCAACAGTAACTCAGGAGAAAAGCGTAAAGAACAGTTTAAAATTCACAGCAGAAGGAATAAGGGAACAGTAACAAATCAATATCCACTTTTATTCTTTAGTGTTGCGGTGCGCAACCCGATCCAAATCATAAAATACTGTTGCAGCGTACAACTCGATTCATATAATATTGTTGCGGCGTGAAACCCGATCCATATAATATTGTTGCGGCGTGCAACCCGATCCATATAATATTGCTGCGGTGTGCAACCTGATCCATATAATATTTCTGCGGGGTGCAACCCGATCCACATAATATTGTTGCAGCGTGCAACCCGATCCATATAATATTGTTGCGTCGTGCAATCCGATCCATATAATATTATTGCGGCGTGTAACCCGATCCACATAATATTGTTGCGGCGTGCAACCCGATGCCAATATACAATTCAACACCAATCACAAAGAATCCCGACAAGGGAGCAATAAGAGAACCACAATATCCCGGCAAGGGAATCAACAGTAAGAAGTAAATACGCCCCCGGCAAGGGAATCAGCTATAACCAAACTTGTTCCAACATTTAACTTCACAAAAAGAGACCTCAACAAGAACCAATACTCAACCATAAGCAATTTCCACGAGAATAATCACAATTCTTGCCCAAACACAAAGAATCAGCAACTTAGGCATTCGTAGTACTTATTAAGAACACAACGATTTCAGTTTAAGACTCACGGGCGTGCTTGACACCAACGTATAGACACTCGTTACCATGCCTATACGTCGTACTCATCAAATAACACATAGCAAATAGGACTCGACTCCTAATCCCTCAAGCTAAGGTTAGATCAAACACTTACCTCGATGCCTCGAACACAATTCAAGCCTCAACTATCGCTTTACTTCTTGGTTCCACCACCAATTCGCTCGTATCTATTCACAAGTTACTTAATTATATCAATAAATGCTAAATGAATCAATTCTAATGCATGGAAATAAGTTTTCTAAAGTTTTTCCCAAAAAGTCAAAAATCGACCCCGGGCCCGCTTGGTACCAAACCCGAAATTCGGACCAAAATCCGATTACACATTCACCCCCGAGCCCGGATATATAATTGGTTTTGGAATCCGACCTCAATTTGAGATCTAAATCCCCAAATTTTAATATTCTTAGATTTTTCCCAAAATTCCCAATTCCACCATGAAAACCCTAGATTCTAGGATGAAATCTTGTAAAAAGAAGTTAAGGAGTAAAGAAAATGAGTAAGAAATCACTTACAATTGTTTTGGAGAAGAACGAGTGTTTGGAAAATCGCCTCTTATGTTTTTGGGGTTTTGAAAAGTGAAAAATAACTGAAAGTCCAGTTTAAATATACCCCTCTCAGACCCTCTCCGCGGACCGCACAAAAAGGATTGCGGCCGCGGAGCTCACCGCGAAGACTGCAGTGACATGCTTTAGTATTTTGGCCATAATTTTCTCTAAAGATGTCCAAATTGTGGTTTCTTTACCTTTCTGGAAACTAGACACGAAGGGATACAACTTTTATTTTTTATTCATCTCAAAATTCCTTGTAGATCAAAAGATATAGGCTTCCTAAATCAGACCCGTGAACCAGCGGATTCTTCCTCACCGCGAACCGCACAAAATCGAGTGCGTCCGCAAAGCCCCCACCGCGGACAGCACAAAATCCTCTGCGGCCGCAAAGGCCCCTCCACGGCAGCACAAAATCATTGCGGACCGCACTGGCGGGTTCAGAGATCTGCAACTTCTCTCAACCTGCAACAGCTATGTTTTAAGCCTAAAACATCCCGGAACCTACCCAAAACTCACCCGAGCCCTCGCGACTCCAAACTAAATGTGCATACTAACTCGAAAATATCACATGGACCTACTCGTGCGATCACATCATCAAATTAACATGTAAAACCATGAATTAAACCTCAAAACTCAATATTTTCATCAAGAACACTTAAAGTTCATAACTCTTCAACCGGAAGTCCAACTTACGTCAAATAAACTTCGTTTTTCACCAAATTTCACAGTTATCATTTAAATACTACAACAAGTTTGTACCGGGCTCCGGAACCAAAATACGGTCCCGATACCCATGGTTTCAAACATTAATTTTTTTCTTCATTTCTTAGATAATTCAGCAAAACAATTTCTTTTAAAAATTGATTTCTAAGGCTTGGGACCTCGGAATTCATTTCCGGGCATACGCCAAAGTCCCATATTTTACTGCGGACCTCCCGAGATCATCGAAACACGGATCCGAGTCCGTTTGCTAAAAATATCAACCAAAGTCAACCATAATTAAATTTTAACTCTAAAAATTTCTATTTCTCATGTTTTCACATAGAAGGCTTTTCGGATATAGGTCCGGGCCACGCACGTAAGTTGAGGTAAGGTAAAGAGGAGGTTATTAGGCCTCAAAATACTGAATTTGTTTCTAAAACAAGTGATGAAAGGTCATCACAACCACAATAAAGTGAAAGTTTATTGATATAAAAATCCATATCATAATAAACTTGAAGTTTATTGATAATTGCACACGTCATGGGGTAAACCTGAAGTTTATCAATATTGATAATTTATCCAATTGGCATAATTGATTTAGCCATGTTAATTTAAGTAGGATGTGCAAAAATAAAAGAGAATTCACATGGGTAAATATTAAAGAACTAGAAAGTTCTTTGAGAATTCTCTTACATTGCTTGTTCTTATTAATTAGTAGACCAACTAAAATTGGGATTGAATCCCATGAATGTTGGAAATATCAAAGGTGAATATGGACTCATTCACCTGCCATGTATACCAAGATGCATCTATGAGATGGTTACATGTGCGATTATTATTAACCCGCAACCTGGTGTTTGCGAGGTAACTTGCTCAATAATTTATTTAGAGCATAATTTCTAGATTTTCTATTCAAGATAGTTTATCTTGATAAGTTGGTTTACACCACAACTGGTTTAGCGAGATAATTTATTGAGTGCCTCCACTTAATAGTTAAACTATTGCTTATGAGAACAAAGTTATCTATATCAGTTTGATATACGTTATATACGAAAGTATATTGCATTCTTCCCTCATAAATGGTTCAGGGTCAGGAACCAAATAATTCCATATTATTATTATTGATGTGCGATGTATATTTTCATTAACACCATAATGCACAAAGATGGATTTTCAAAAGTTGAGGAAGCAGGTTAGTTTTTCTAACATGATGGGAGAGATGATAAACATTTGAGAAAAAGTTACGTGGAATAAATTATCATTTTTACATTTAGATCCTTGAATAAGATGTTATGAACTTGAAGTTCATAAAAGGATAATTCATCCGCAATATATTGCAAAGTATGCCAGACGCATTTATTGACCCAAAGAAAGTAATTATATTCTCAATGTAAATGCTCCTATTAGATTAAGTCCTAGAAGGACAAAATCTATAGTACGCCTAAAGCGTATAGACAAATTGGTTTCAAATAAAATTCTTGAAATAGAAGATGAGCAAATGATCATAATGATCATCATAAGGAGGCAAGTGATCTAGAAGATCACATGACATAACACTTCATAAAATCTCATGAGAGATTCAGGCACCTGAATATATGAATGAAGAGATCTCTATGTTATGTCTTTATGAAAAATAAGGAGGTCGGAGCCGATATAAAATGTTCGTCGACGACATCTATGATAGCGCTAAGTATAGATGAGGATCTTAAGTTTGTCGAATACAAACACAAAAATATTGGCCAAATAGAAGAGACGCAATTCGAATAGAATTGGTTTCATATGAAAATAAGTATTTGGACCTGCAGTTCAAACACTTGAAAGTATAAACTCAATGATATGTGCAATCAGTTTTCGATATCTTATTTGTCTAGCATGATATGAAAACCTAATATGCATCTCATTAAAGTCTATTATATGACTTAACTTATATGACAATCCTTGAAGGATTTAAATCGCTTGAAGCATATACAATTCTTGGTCCTGAAGTACCATATGATAAGTGTATTTGTGCGCATATGTATCTTGCTATAATTATAAGCATGTTAATGTGATAGCGGGAATTTTTACCTCTATGTAGATATTGAAAAGGTTATTCCACGACATTATATGAAGAGATTACATATATACAAGAATGGTAATTTCAAGGTGCACATATTCATTCAAGTGATAATATGGCTGATTTGTTCACCAAATCTCTACCGATGTCAACCTTCAAGAAGCTAATATACAATATTGGGATGCGAAGACTTAAAGGTGTGAATTGATGCTCTCATTAGGGGGAGTGAATACGCGTTGTACTCGTTTTTCCTTATAAGATTTTGCCCCACTGGGTTTTCCTTGCAAGGTTTTTAACGAGACAACCAAAAGGCGTATTGTTAGATATGTGTACTCTTTTTCCTTTACTAGAATTTTTTCCCACTGGGTTTTATTTTAGTTAAAATTCTAACGAGGCACATCATCTGTTTGATAGACTTTCAAGGGGGAGTGTTATAAATAAAATTGTATTTAAGGTGAATGACTATATTTGGAGAGATTTTAGGGTTTGTTACTTGGTGGCTAAGACACTTTTCCCCTATAAATAGAGAGGTTCTATTCCATTATAATTCATCCCAAATCAATAAGAATTCTCTCTCTACTTTTCTCTTTAATACTCTTCTTTTCTTCTTTTATTATTTTATAACATAAGTCGATTTTTTAAATATTTAAACCAAACCAATTAAGTTGATTTTTTATCGATAAGGTTTATGTCGATATTTCGATTTTTTTATCGATGTTTTCTTAAAGATGAGACAAACACTATCAAACATGCAAATACATATTTCAGCGATTACATTTTCAACGTAACACCATAAAATCAATTTCTCTTTAAGAAATCTATCATTTACCAATATATTATTTTTATTATAAAATAGATTCTCGTCCTTGACAAAAGAAAGCTACAACTACAATGTAAAGGCAAAGAACTAGATTATTAAAATAGCAAAGAACTAAACTAAAAGTGCAAACGCAAAATTTGATCACGCCCAACTATGCTGTATAAAAGGACAATGCGGTCGCTGCAAATATAATCCGGTTTACAAGTCCGGAGTCGAATCCCACAGAGAGTTAACCTATCAACTGCTACCTTCAGACCCACCAAGTCTTCAGAACCAGCTTCCCAAATATTCAAATTCTCAGTTGATTGTTCTTTAATAACTAACTTGCAAGTAAATAAAAGGCTATAACTAAATTAGAAGGGTTGTAAACAATTATGAAAAAAAGGCTAAGGCAATGATTTCCCCTATTGATGAAATCCCTTCTGTTTATGCTCATACAAATTTACCCACACATCTCTATCAATCTTGAACGCTAATCTTACCGCAAATCTCTCCCGAGTAATCACAGTAATCTACTATTGCACTCTCCCGAGATACACTAGCTTGCTTAAATTCGCACAATTCAATTTAAATTGCACCCAAGGCTTCGTTATTCCTAATCCCGCCTTTAAACCCGCAATTATAGATTCCTCTAATAATCTAGGAGTGGTGTTGTTCAACAATACCCTAAATATGCACTCTTTTCCAAGTTATGCACACTAAATAGGCACAGCTAATTGAGGATCCTGTCAATTAACTACAACGAACACGAAGTTGAACAAATAAAGATTTAACTAGCAATTTGTATTCACATAAACAAGAAGTTCATCACTCAATAGGGTCCATCAAAGCCTTAGACAAGGAATTTAGCTACTCATGACTATGGGAGAATAAACTAAGATTGAATTCATCATAAAATCAAAAGAAAAGAAGAAAGATGTTTAGAGTACTTTCTCACAATTGTTTTTCTTGCTAAGAACCCTTAGAAATCAATACTGCCTCTTTTGGGCGAAGTCTAGCGTTTTAAATAGGGTTTAGGTCTAAAAATCCCGTGTTTTACACTTAAGTCCCCGAAGTTTACTGTGCCCACCGCGGTTCTACCGCGGTCGCGGTAGAACCGCGGTCAAACGCCTTCGCGGAATCTTCAACCTTCAGAGACTGCCTTCCACCGCGGTTTCACCGCGGTCGCGGTAGAACCGCGGTGGAACTTGTACCCGGGCATTTTGGCCTGTTTTGAATGGGTTACTTTGGAAATTCAACAATTAGCCTCTTTTCATCAATAGTTGACTCCAAAACCGCTCCTTAGCCTTCCTTACACCTATTTCACCTGCAAATCATGTAAAGCACTAATAAGAGCATTTTGTTGTCATTTTCCACATTAAAAGTTCACAAGAAGGTGATTATTTGGTGCGTGATTATAGTCAAATTCACCTATTATCAACTAACGTGTACCACAAAATTTAGAAATTTTGTATATATACATATATATANCCCATGACCAGATGGCGTTAAATAAGCATATATATACATATATATATATATATATATATATATATATATATATATATATATATATATATATATATATATATATATATATATATATGTGTGTGTGTGTGTGTGTGTGTGTGTGTAATAATAAATATTAAATAGCTACTTCTATAATCGGTTTGGTTCCGATTTTTCGGTTATTTTTATATTAAAGCCCAAACCAAACTAAATTTGCTCGATTTTTTATAATTAAAAACCAAAACCAAACAAAACCAAATAGTATTGCTTTTATTTTTTGGTCGGTTTGGTTCGATTTTTCAAATTTTTATGAACATAAACTAGGAATAAGATGTGTTTACATCTCATCCTCCTCGGACCCATTTATAGGATCATATTGAGAATATTGTTGTTGTTGTTAAAATTATATAATTTGTAGAAAGAATAATACATCCTACATTTTCAGATTAAAAGAAAAATTTGTTAAATAGTACTCCCTTCGTTCCAATTCATGTGAATCTATCTGACTGGGCACGGATTAAGAAAAATGAAGACTTTTGGAATTTGTGATTTTAAACAAGTTGAAAAGGGGCCTTGTGTGGTTATAAAAACTTCTCATTAAGGATAAAATTATAAGTTTAAACTAAATTGTTTTCAAATTTAGAAAGGAGTCATTCTTTTTTGAACGGATCAAAAAGGGAATAGGTTCACGTGAGAGAAAAATATTAGAATTTCCCCGATATATGATAGCCCCGGCCGAGTCGAAGCATGAGTAAAAGATAAGAAAGCATTCCAACTTTGCAAGTTCCAAGACAGGACAACTCACTTGTCAAGTCAAATGTCACCTCTGAATAATGTGAACATACTATTATTATGTCACGCTTCCTTTTTATCTCGTATTGCTGTATGTACAGTATAATAAAAGACGAAGAAATATTTCTTTTGATCCTTCAATATTTAATTCAAAAAAATTAATAAATAATTTATTTTTATTTTTATATAGAATGGGTCTATTTATCGATCTCTTTATTTTTTTAAATAAATCTCTTATTTAAAAAATCATATTACTAAGATAATATTTGTTATGGACATTAAATGAATCTGCCCTTTGTTTGTTTATCAAGAATTTATTTAATTAAGTTTTCGAATTTATATCAGATTAAATTGATTTGCCTTTCCACCTTCACTGGGTAAGGGTAAGGATTTAAGTACGCTCTACGCTCCCTAGACCCCACTTATGAAAATATAATTAGTTTATTGTTATTGTAAATTGATTTATTTTTAACTTATAAGTTAATATTCAAAATGTCAAGCATAAGATTTTTCCTTCTTTCCTGAGACCCTCAAATAATATGTGACGACCCAAAGGGGTCATCACCTGTTTTCTCTTTCATCCCGTGCTTCCGAGGCCTTGAAAACCTCATTTTTGCTTGCCTCGATTTGCGTGCGCAGTCCGGGCGCGTCGCCGGAAAGATTATATGTTAAATTCTGTGAAAAATTTCAAAATGTGGCTTTCAAATGATTAAAGTTGACTTTGGTCAACACTTTTGGTAAACGGACCCGGACCCGTGATTTGACGGTCCCGGAGGGTCCGTAGAAAAATATGGGACTCGGGCATATGCCCGGAGTCGAATTCCGAGGTCTAGAGCCCGAGAAAAGAATTTTTCTGTGAAATTATTTTTCTGAAATTATTAAGGAAAAATGGAAATGAAAATTGATTAAAAGACTGTGGTATCGGGCTCGTATTTTGGTTCCGACGCCTAGTACAAGTCTTATATATAGTTTAAGCGCTTTCTGTAACGTTTGGTCGAAATCGGACGTCATTTGACGTGTTTCGGACCTAAATATCTAAAGTTTGAAGTTTATGAAGATAGAATGAAAAATGAGGATTTTAAGGTTTGATTCATTGATTTTGTTGTTGTTTTAGCGATTTGATCGCTCGATTAAGTTCGTAGGAGGTTTTTCAGTTAGTGTGTATGTTTGGTTGGGAGCCCCGAGGGCTCGGGAGTGATTCGGAGGTGGTTCGGGGTGTTTTAAAACTTAGGAGAAGGATCAGATTTTTCTGCATTTTCTCAGACCCTTTTTGTTCTTCGCGAACGCGGCCTCAGGCTCGCGTTCGCATTGCTTTGGTGTCCCCCCCCCACCCCACCCCTCTTTCTCGTTCGCGGCCCCCTTCTCGCGTTCGCGTAGTTCTTTTAAACCCTTCACCGCGTTCGCGTCTACCTCCTCGCGTTCGCGTAGACCAACCCCAGGACCCCCCACCAGTTTCCCCTTCGCGTTCGCATCACCCCATCGCGAACGCGATTCCTCTAGTCCCCCTACATCGCGAACGCGACCTCTGTGTCGCGAACGCGTAGAGTAAAACCCTTAAGTGATTTTTTAAGTTTAAAAACAGAATAGTTACGGGATTCACTCCACTTTTCCACACGCCGACCACTTATATATTATGAAATGGGATCGTGTGGCACGCCGACCACTTATATATTATAAAATGGGATCGTGTGGCACGCCGACCACTTATATATTATGAAATGGGATCGTGTGGCACGCCGACCACTTATATATCATGAAATGGGATCGTGTGGCACGCCGACCACGTATTTTGTGTTAGAAGAGATTGGTGGTAGTTTTCCTTATTGTTCCTACCGTTCTATTTTATCTGTTATCCCCAAAAGTATGTTCCCCTCCCAGTCTTAATTATTACTTTTTGCTGTTATTTTTTTTGTAGTTCTTGTATATAAATATCTGCACAGGTTGATTGGTAGTCTTGTCTAGCCTCGTCACTACTTCGCCGGGGTTAGGCCAGGCACTTACCAGCACATGGGGTTGGTTGTGCTGATGCTACACTCTGTGCATCTTTTTGCACAGATCATAGTACCGGAGCAGGAGCTTTTGGACAGCAGTAGGAGCGTTGGGAGCTTACTTCAGTCCGGAGATTCCCGAGGTAGCCTTGCTGGCGTCCGCATGGCCCAGAGTCTCTCTTATCTCTGTTTTTCGTTTGATTTCCTTTGTATCGGATCAGACAGTATTGTATTCTTATTCAGACTTTGTATTTAGCATTCAGTAGAAGTTCGTGAGTTAGTGACACCAGATCTGGGTAGAGGTGTATTTGAATTTTCGCACTTGGTTTTAGTTATTTGTGTTTGGAGACTTCCGCTTTTATATTAATTGCCTCGTTCTTCTTTATAATGTTAATGATGTTGAAAGAAGTATTAAATTAATTGGCTTGCCTAGCTCCTATTAGTAGGCGCCATCACGACTCCCGAGAGTGGGAAATCCGGGTCGTGACAAGTTGGTATTAGAGCACTAGGTTACATAGGTCTCGCTACTCACGGACAAACTCGGTAGAGTCTGAGGAATCGGTACGGAGACATCTGTATTTATCCCCCAAAGGCTACAAAGTTAGGAAAATTTCACTTTTGTTCCTTCTTCTCGTGCGATTTTGTTTCTCAAATACTGATTGTCTTTCTACTTTGTTCTTTCGCAGATGGCGAGAACACGTGCTTCTACTTCTACCGCGCAGCAGCCCGAGCCCCCAGTAACAGCTCCTACGAGGGGCAGAGGGCGAGGGCGAGGCCGAGGCTACGCCAGAGGCCGAGGCAGGGGCAGAGCTCAGCCTCGGGCGGCAGTCCCAGAGGTGGAGCCTCATGTTGATTATGATGAGGAGGTTCCAGCCCCAGCAGCTCCGGTGGGCCCAGCTCAGGTCCCAGAGGGGTTCATAGCCACCCCGGTTCTTCAGGACGCTCTGGTCAGATTGGTAGGCTTTGTGGAGAGCGTCACTAGAGCGGGTTTGCTTCCAGTAGCACCAGCCACTTCTCAGGCTGGAGGAGGAGTTCAGACTCCTTCTACACGTACTCCGGAGCAGGTAGCTCCCCAGGCTCAGGTTCCAGTGGTTCAGCCAGCTGTGGCGGTTCAGCCAGGTATTGTGACTCAGGCCGGCGATGGAGCGGCTATGTCTTCAGATGCTTTGTGGAGGGTTGATAGGTTCTCCAAGCTTTTCACCACCACCTTCAACAGCACTTCTTCAGAGGATCCACAGGATTTCTTATTCAGCTGCCATGAGATCCTTCGGACTATGGGTATTGTGGAGACCAATGGGGTCGACTTCGCCACCTTCCGACTGGCAGGATCCGCCAAGACTTGGTGGAGGGACTATTGTTTATCCAGACCAGCAGGGTCGCCATCATTGACTTGGGACCAGTTTGCAGAGTTGTTTTTGGAGAAGTTTCTCCCAGTTACTCAGCGAGAGGCTCTTCGCAGGCAGTTCGAGCGCCTCCAGCAGGGCTCTATGACAGTCACTCAGTATGAGACTCGGTTCATTGATCTAGCACGCTATGCTGTTGTTATACTCCCCACCGAGAGAGAGAGGGTGCGGAGGTTTATTGATGGATTGATTCAGCCGATCCGTCTCCAGATGGCTATGGGAGCTGGTAGTGAGATTTCTTTTCAGGAGGCGGCCAATGCGGCCCGTAGAGTTGAGATGGCTCTTGCACGGGGAGGTGGTCATGGGTCAGACAAGAGACCCCGTCATGCAGGTAGATTCAGTGGTACCTCGTCTGGAGGTGGGGATTCTTATGGTAGAGGCCATCCTCCGAGGCCCTTTCAGTCAGCCCTACAGGTCTCACATGGTACTTCAGGTGGTCGTGGCTCTCAGCCGCAGTCTTCTGACCAGCAGCTTTTCAGTTCACCATCAGCACCTATCAGCGCACCACCACTCCGTTATTCTCAGCAGCCGAGGGCTTGTTACACGTGTGGCGACACGAGACATATTGCCAGGTATTGCCCTCGAGCTTCTGACAGCTCTCAGCAGCAGGGTCCTCGTCCTATGATTCAGGCATCAGGTGATCCACAGGCCGCCCAGCCAGCTAGAGGTGGGGGTAGAGGCCATAGAGGTGGAGGTAGAGATCATAGAGGTGGAGCTCGGACCGCCAGAGGTAGAGGCCAGCCAGCAGCCGATCGTCCCAGAGATATGGTTCAGGGAGGTGGGGCCCAGCCCCGGTGTTATGCTCTTCCAGCCAGGCCAGAGGCTGAGTCTTCAGATGCAGTTATTACAGGTACTATTCTGGTCTGTGATAGGGATGCTTCAGTGCTATTTGACCCTGGGTCTACGTATTCATATGTGTCGTCCTATTTTGCACCCTACTTGGTTATGCCTAGTGATGCCTTGGGTGTTCTTGTATATGTATCTACACCAGTGGGTGATTCTATAGTGGTCGACCAAGTTCATCATTCCTGTGTGGTAGTGTTTGAGGGTCTTGAGACCCGTGTTGATTTATTGCTCTTAGACATGGTGGATTTCGATGTTATATTAGGGATGGATTGGTTGTCCCCGTATCATGCTATCTTGGATTGTCACGCCAAGACCGTGACCTTGGCTCTACCAGATTTGCCCCGATTGGAGTGGGGAGGGACCCCAGGTCATGCCACCCGCAGTGTTATTTCATATGTGAAGGCTCGACGCATGGTCGAGAACGGGTGTTTAGCTTATCTGGCGTATGTTCGCGATTCCAACACAGAGGTCCCTCCTATTGATTCTATTCCCATTGTTCGGGAGTTCCCCGAGGTCTTCCCATCAGACCTGCCGGATATGCCGCCCGACAGGGATATTGACTTCTGTATTGATCTGGCTCCGGGCACCCAGCCATTTCCATTTTGCCGTATCGCATGGCCCCGCCAGAGTTGAAAAAAGTTAAAGGATCAGTAGTAAGATTTGCTTGAGAAGGGTTTCATCAGACCCAGCGTTTCGCCTTAGGGTGCGTTGGTGTTATTTGTGAAGAAAAAGGATGGTTCGATGAGGATGTGCATTGATTACCGGCAATTGAACAAAGTGACGATAAAGAACAAGTATCCACTACCGAGGATTGACGATTTGTTCGACCAGCTTCAGGGTGCAAAGGTGTTTTCAAAGATAGACTTGAGATCTGGCTACCATCAGCTGAGGATTAGGGCGTCTGATGTCCCTAAGACAGCATTCCGCACTCGGTATGAGGCATTATGAGTTCCTGGTCATGTCATTTGGGTTGACCAATGCCCCAGCAGCATTCATGGAGTTGATGAACCGAGTGTTCAGGCCATATTTGGACATGTTCGTGATAGTCTTTATTGATGATATTTTGGTGTACTCCCGCAGCCAGGAGGAGCACGAGCAACACCTTAGGGTGGTTCTTCAGACTCTGAAGGATAGTCAGTTGTATGCTAAGTTCTCGAAGTGCGAGTTCTGGTTGAGTTCGGTTGCATTTCTGGGTCATGTTGTATCAGCAGAGGGTATTCAGGTGAACCCGAAGAAGATTGAGGCAGTCAAGAACTGGCCTCGACCAGCATCAGCTACTGAGATTCGGAGTTTCTTGGGGTTAGCAGGTTATTACCGCGGGTTCGTGGAGGGATTTTCATCCATAGCAGCCCCGATGACCAGATTGACCCAGAAGGGTGCCCAGTTCAGATGGTCAGACGAGTGTTAGGTGAGCTTTCAGAAGCTCAAGATAGCTCTGACTACGGCACCGATATTGGTTTTGCCCACAGGCTCAGGACCTTATGCAGTGTATTGTGATGCTTCCCGTATTGGGCTTGGTGCGATATTGACGCAGGATGGCAGAGTCATTGCTTATGCTTCGAGGCAGTTGAAGATCCACGAGAAGAATTATCCGGTTCATGATCTAGAGTTGGCAGCCATTGTTCATGCTTTGAAGATTTGGAGGCATTATCTATATGGCGTGACGTGTGAGGTGTACACTGATCACAGGAGTCTGCAGTACTTGTTCAAGTAGAAGGAGTTGAACTTGAGGTAGAGGAGGTGGTTGGAGCTACTGAAGGATTATGATGTTACTATTTTATACCACCCGGGTAAGGCCAATGTGGTGGCCGACGCATTGAGTAGGAAGTCCGCCAGTATGGGTAGTCTTGCTTATATTCCGGTCAGCCAGAGACCGCTTGCTTTGGATATTCAGGCCTTGGCCAATCGATTTGTGAGGTTGGACATTTCTGAGCCTAGCAGAGTGTTAGCCTGCACGGTCACTCGCTCTTCATTATTGGAGCGTATCCGTGATCGGCAGTTTGATGATCCCCATTTGTGTGTCCTGAGAGACACGGTGCAGCGTGGAGGTGCCACGAAGGTGACCTTAGATGATGATGGTGTTTTGAGATTGCAGGGGCGAGTTTGTGTGCCCAATGTCGATGGGATTCGAGAGTTGATTTTAGCGGAGGCCCATAGTTCCCGATATTCTATTCACCCGGGCGCCGCGAAGATGTATCAGGACTTGCGGCAGCATTATTGGTGGCGTAGGATGAAGAAAGATATTGTTGCATATGTGGCTCGATGTTTGAACTGTCACCAGGTTAAGTATGAGCATCAGAGGCCTGGTGGTTTGTTTCAGAGAATTGAGCTTCCCGAGTGGAAGTGGGAGAGGATTACCATGGATTTCGTTATTGGACTTCCGATGACTCGGAAGAAGTTTGATGCTATTTGGGTCATTGTCGATAGGCTGACCAAGTCAGCGCATTTTATTCCTGTCGCAGCCACTTATTCATCAGAGAGATTAGCTGAGATCTACATCCGAGAGATTGTTCGCCTTCACGGGGTGCCAGTATCTATCATTTGTGACCGGGGTACGCAGTTTACCTCACGCTTCTGGAGAGCAGTTCAGCAGGAGTTGGGCACCCAGGTTCAGTTGAGCACAGCGTTCCATCCTCAGACGGACGGCCAGTCCGAGAGGACTATTCAGATATTGGAGGATATGCTCCGAGCCTGTGTCACTGATTTTGGAGGCTCGTGGGACCAGTATTTGCCCTTAGCAGAGTTCTCCTACAACAACAACTACCAGTCCAGCATTCAGATGGCTCCATATGAGGCGTTGTATGGTAGGCGATGTCGGTCTCCAGTCGGATGGTTTGAGCCGGGAGAGGCTCGGTTATTGGGAGCAGATATAGTTCAGGAGGCCTTGGATAAGGTCAAGATCATTCAGGACAGGCTTCGTTCGGCTTAGTCGCGGCAAAAGAGTTATGTGGATCGTAAGGTTCGCGATGTAGCTTTCATGGTTGGTGAGCGGGTCTTGCTCGAGTGTCGCCTATGAAGGGCGTGATGAGATTTGGGAAGAAGGGCAAGCTTAGCCCTAGGTTTATTGGCCCATTTCAGATTCTCGATCGTGTGGGAGAGGTGGCTTACAAACTTGCCTTGCCGCCCAGCTTGTCAGCCGTGCATCCAGTGTTTCATGTGTCCATGCTTCGGAGGTATCACGGCGATCCAGCCCACGTGTTAGATTTCAGCACTGTCCAGTTGGACAAGGATCTGTCTTACGAGGAGGAGCCGGTAGCTATTCTAGACCGGCAGGTTCGACAGTTAAGGTCGAAGAGTTTTCCTTCAGTGCGTGTCCAGTGGAGAGGTCAGACTCCTGAGGCATCGACCTGGGAGTCCGAGTCTGATATGCGGAGCCGCTATCCTTGTCTATTTCCCGACTCAGGTACTTCTTTCTTTTGTCCGTTCGAGGACGAACGGTTGTTTTAGAGGTGGAGAATGTGACGACCCAAAGGGGTCATCACCTGTTTTCTCTTTCATCCCATGCTTCCGAGGCCTTGAAAACCTCATTTTTCTTGCCTCGATTTGCGTGCGCAGTCCGGGCGCGTCGCCAGAAAGATTATATGTTAAATTTTGTGAAAAATTTCAAAATGTGGCTTTAAAATGATTAAAGTTGACTTTGGTCAACACTTTTGGTAAACGGACCTGGACCCGTGATTTGTCGGTCCCGGAGGGTCCGTAGAAAAATATGGGACTCGGGCATATGCCCGGAGTCGAATTCCGAGGTCTAGAGCCCGAGAAAAGAATTTTTCTGTGAAATTGTTTTTCTGAAATTATTAAGGAAAATGGAAATAAAAATTGATTAAAAGACTGTGGTATCGGGCTCGTATTTTGGTTCCGACACCCGGTACAAGTCTTATATATGGTTTAAGCGCTTTCTGTGAAGTTTGGTCGAAATCGGACGTCGTTTGACGTGTTTCGGACCTAAATATCTAAAGTTTGAAGTTTATGAAGATAGAATAAAAAATGAGGATTTTAAGGTTTGATTCATTGATTTTGATGTTGTTTTGGCGATTTGATCGCTCGATTAAGTTCGTAGGAGGTTGTTGTGTTAGTGTGTATGTTTGGTTGGGAGCCCCGAGGGCTCGGGAGTGATTCGGAGGTGGTTCAGGGTGTTTTAAAACTTAGGAGAAGGATCAGATTTTTCTGCATTTTCTCAGACCCTTTTTGTTCTTCGCGAACGCGGCCTCAGGCTCGCGTTCGCAGTGCTTTGGTGTCCCCCCCTCTTTCGCGTTTGCGGCCCCCTTCCCGCGTTCGCGTAGTTCTTTTAAACCCTTCACCACGTTCGCGTCTACCTCCTCGCGTTCGCGTAGACCAACCCCCAGGACCCCCCACCGGTTTCCCCTTCGCGTTCGCATCACCCCATCGCGAACGCGATTCCTCCAGTCCCCCTTCATCGCGAACGCGACCTCTGTGTCGCGAACGCTTAGAGTAAAACCCTTCAGTGATTTTTTAAGTTTAAAAACAGAATAGTTACGGGATTCACTCCACTTTTCCACACGCCGACCACTTATATATTATGAAATGGGATCGTGTGGCACGCCGACCACTTATATATTATGAAATGGGATCGTGTGGCACGCCGACCACTTATATATTATGAAATGGGATCGTGTGGCACGCCGACCACTTATATATTATGAAATGGGATCGTGTGGCACGCCGACCACTTATATATTATGAAATGGGATCGTGTGCACGCCGACCACTTATATATCATGAAATGGGATCGTGTGGCATGCCGACCACGTATTCTGTGTTAGAAGAGATTGGTGGTAGTTTTCCTTATTGTTCCTACCGTTCTATTTTATCTGTTATCCCCAAAAGTATGTTCCCCTCCCAGTCATAATTATTACTTTCCGCTGTTATTTTTTTTGTAGTTCTTGTATATAAATATCTGCATAGGTTGATTGGTAGTCCTGTCTAGCATCGTCACTACTTCGCCGGGGTTAGGCCAGGCACTTACCAGCACATGGGGTCGGTTGTGCTGATGCTACACTCTGTGCATCTTTTTGCACAGATCATAGTACCGGAGCAGGAGCTTTTGGACAGCAGTAGGAGCGTTGGGAGCTTACTTCAGTCCGGAGATTCCCGAGGTAGCCTTGCTGGCGTCCGCATGGCCCGAAGTCTCTCTTATCTCTGTTTTTCGTTTGATTTCCTTTGTATCGGATCAGACAGTACTGTATTCTTATTCAGACTTTGTATTAGCATTCAGTAGAAGTTCGTGAGTTAGTGACATCAGATCTGGGTAGAGGTGTATTTGAATTTCCGCACTTGGTTTCAGTTATTTATGTTTCGAGACTTTCGCTTTTATATTAATTGCCTCGTTCTTCTTTATACTGTTAATGATGTTGAGAGAAGTATTAAATTAATTGGCTTGCCTAGCTCCTATTAGTAGGCGCCATCGCGACTCCCGAGGATGGGAAGTCCGGGTCGTGACATAATATTACAAATATTGTTAAATTTAATTTTATACTACAAAAGCAAGATTACCGAGTCACGTTTAGTGTGTTAAATTAGGAGTAATACTGTAACAAATTTAGTTAAATTATGAGGTAAAAAAATAATTATTTAGTATTTCTTGAGGGCTTACACAACTTTTCCAACCATTTCATTAGAACAAATGATAAGGAAAAAATATAGAATAAAGTTATGGAAACAGAAGGTAAATGCTTAAAGATAATTTCACAAAGATAGGACTTTTTTTCTTATTCTTTTGACTGAAAGGTTAAGTTGACTTAATTGAATTCTAATAATCCCTTAATCACGTGACCAACTAGCCCGGTCATATTAATGATGACTATAACTATAGTAAGATTCTTCTGGACCACAACAATTCTTTTTAATTATAACATACCGCTTTCATTAATGTTTTTTAGGATAGGGAGTGCAATTTTTATGTTGTCCACAGTAATTATCTCTTATACTGAAATTCACCGACGGGTGAACTGAAACAAATAGAAAGATATATTTTTAATAAATTTAATTTGTAAATCAGTGTATATTGTAGTTATTTAGAAATAGACCATTTCTAGTTCACCAATTTGAGTAGTATTTTACGTGTAATAATTTTACTTCATAAAACTTAATTTTTTTTACGTGAAATTCATGTGGAAACAAAGAGGATTCATAATTATGAACTTATTGAGTGTGAGTTCGGGATTCTAACACAATACATTCAGTTTATCTGTTTTGAAAACTTGCCATTTGTATTTATTTATTGAATTATTTATATGTGTATATTATTTAAGTTATAATTATTGGATTCGCATGATGATATGTATGCTATATTATGCAAATATAATTTTTACTTCCAATTTGTTTTTCCTTTAAATTCAACTTGTATTTAAAGTTTTCTTTTTCTTCAATTTTAATTAACAACCTGTTTGGATGGTTGTTCCCATTGTATCGTATTGTATTGTTATCCCAAAATAATGTTTGTTTTGATTGTTTCATTAAAATTGGTTGTATTGTATTGTTAAATATATTGCTCCGAAACAATAAAAAGCCTCCTTTTTGAAACAACCGATTTGGTGTGGTGGGATTGTTTTCTATTTTTCTTTCCAATTATGCCCTAACTTGTTACTCTATAATTCTATTTATCCTTTTAGCTTTTTTTTGCTATTTTAACTCCAAATCTCCAACTTCAACAATTAGTTGTGTTCCTTTATTTTGCCTTCTTCTGCCTCACTCCTTTGTTCTGCTTTCTTAAGGTGTTTTGCCTTCTTCTGTTTTATTTTTTAAAATTATTTTTATGCATATTTTTGATAAATTTAATATTTAAACAATTGAGGGTATTTTAGTAAAAAGTACAGTACGATACAGTCAAACCAAACAGCAAAATATTATTTAACAATAATAAATAATATAATCTATTTAAATATTATATTCATAAAACAATACGATATAATACAATATAATAAATTATAAAACAATGAAGAACAATAATCCTGTTGTGCAAAGGCGAACTGCGAAGTAATTTGCAGTGGGAAGCGTGTGGGAAGATAGATAGTGGGACCAAACGTGAACTACATTGATAATCCACTGTAAAAAAGGATGCAGCCTTTCACACGGAATCACAAACAGAGCCTCTAGCGGTCTATCAAGTCCCTTGTTTGAATTATGATAATCCGGTGTACAAATTATCTCACGTTCGTATAGAAATTCGGAAAATGTTATCCTAAAGATATAATGTAGTTAATCTATTCTAATGTAAATATCAACAACAAATTGTAGAACTTGAAATCATAACCTATAGATCAAACGCAGATAACTTTATCTTTAGTTCCTTATCTTTCTTGTTTGAACCATGTCAAAGAGCAGAATTATTTTACTCTTTTTTTATTTTATTTATTTATTTTTATATAAGTAGGGAAGAGAGAGGAAAAAGGATGATGAGTCATGACTTTTCTTGTATCTGCAAAAAACCAACTGCATCCACCTCCCATCATACTTGTCTCACTATAGATCCAGCTTTTCTCTAAATTTTCCTTTTTGCTTTTGAGTACAATTTCACTTCAACCAAAACACAGTTCAAGTTTCAGCTTCTCTTCCTCAGCTACGGCTGCTTAATCTCCAGTAGTTAAATGGAGCAAGAGATGACTGAGCTTCTTTCTTTAGATCAATCAATTAAAATGGAGGATTCAGAACAGCAGCAAAAACAAACTTCTCCTCATTCTTCTTCTATTCCTATTAAAAGTAGATCAAAGGGTGGCCTCATCACTATGCCTTTTATTATAGGTACCATTTTTTTTTTTTGTTCTGTTTATTTTTACTTCTTTGTTTCTGGGTATACATATAATTTTTTTTTTTTTTTTTTTTGGATTCTGTTGATTACAGCAAATGAAGCATTGGAGAAAGTGGCAAGCTATGGACTTTTACCCAATATGACATTCTATTTAATGAAGGATTATAGGATGGAAGTTATTACTGCTCAAAATTTACTGTTTTTCTGGTCATCAGCTACAAATTTCTTGCCTTTAGTTGGTGCTTTTGTTGCTGATTCATATCTGGGTCGATTCCTCGCCATTGGCATTGGTTCCATCTTCAGTTTCCTGGTAATTAATTACTACTAAGTGTATTAATTATCTTTTGTTAATTAGTGTTTTCGAGTTGTCGTTTGGGTCGAGGGACAGCTAATTGATCTGATGGCGACCCACCATTTATTTACTTAATGACTATTTTTATTAGTATTTAGTTATAAATTTGTGAATTTAAAGAGTACATCCTAGTTTTAACTTTTATGTCGCCTATATTTAATGGGTTTAGCTCAGTTTACGACAATTTTTCTTTTTTTAGTTTAGCTTTAACTGGAAAAACTTGATTTTTCGGTGGTCAAGGAACATGACGAGAGCGATGTTACGTTTTGATAAGTATTTTTGTATTATGGAACCACCGTTTGTCTAATTTAAAATTTTATAAAATGCGTTACTGTTGTCCGTTACACTGACATTCTTCATTTTCTTTATGTCTTTTCTCCTTGTTAATGGAATTTATTAATTATATTTCCGAAGAAAGTGCTAATCCTTATTACTACTGCCGAACGTCTTAATCCTGACAAAATAATTATAATTTTTAGCTTCTCTTATTGCATTCGGAGGATCCAATGCAGTCTAAACTTTTGAAAATTACTGTCTTTACTGTCCTATTTGCTGCTACAAATTTTTAGTTTCTTAATTACAGCAGCTGATTTACCCACCATTTCTTTTAATCAGTTAAATTCTATTACTGTAAAGGCCAATTTACCCACCAAATCTTTTAGTTAAGTAATTTATTTAACGTACTGTATCTTTTATATTTGGTCTTGGCCGGTGGAGTTATCTCGCCAAAATTTCACGGTATAGCCAGTTTTCGGACTGGTCAATCAAAAATAGCCAGCGTTTACCAAGTCAATTAAAAATAGCCATCGTTTTGCTGCAATAAAGATCGGTCTAGCATAATATACTGGAGTTCGGTGCACTTGTGTATGAATTCCAGCATATTATGCTGGACCGGTATACTTTGCTGGCTCCAGTATAATATACTGGAGACTGGAGCACTGGTGCTCCAAACTCCAGTATATTATACTGGACCATTATACTTGCTGGAACTCCAGTATATTATGCTGGAGTTCTAGTGTATTTATGCTGGAACTCCATCATATTATGCTGGAGTTCAAGTATACTTATACTGAAACTCTAGCATAATATACTGGAGTATTTTCCGGGTTTTGAACAGTGTTTTCGCTCAGATTTATCTTTAAATAAAAAGTGGCTAAATTTCGATTACTTTTGAAATTGGGCTATTTTTGAACGACCAGTTGTAAATCTGGCTATTTTTTAAAAATCACCCTGGTTATTTTTTAAATTACTAGTTGAACGGCTTAGCTCTATGTTATTATATCAGTTAGTAAATCCTAATGATGGGGATATTGCTTGTATTGTAACATGGTTTTCTATTTGAAAGCGCTAAGGGGTTGTTTGGTTGGGAAACAAGTTGTCTCAACATTAATTATTTTGGGATTGTTATCCCACCCTCCCATAGGGATAGAATAATACTACAATCCCGGGATTAGTTATACCGCAATTTTACCCCAAACAAATGTCCAAACAAATGTGAGATAAACTCATCTCAATTTTAATCCCTAGGATTAATTATGCCTTATCCCTGTCACCACTTAACCATGCGCTTTTGCAATTGTGGGTTTAGATTTTTAAACTAATGTAAACTTTTAGTGATTTTTGCAGGCGTGCACACACATATATATAACTTCCATGTAAAAAATGATGGGTTCAGTTGAACCTGTTGATTATACATTACATCCGGCTATGTCCATAAGACAAGACAATTGTAGTTAACTTACCAACTTTTAACACTTTAATCCCTCTTTTGTCGCAGGGAACTACTGTATTGTGGTTAACAGCAATGATTCCGAAAGCAAGGCCACCGCCTTGCAATCAAGTAGGGCAGGCCTGTAAATCTGCCACAGCATCGCAATTCATGCTCTTGGTCTTTTCATTTCTGCTCATGTCAATTGGTGCTGGTGGTATAAGACCATGTTCTTTAGCCTTTGGTGCTAACCAGTTTGACAAGAGAGATAATACCAACAACCAAAGGGTGTTGGAGAGCTTCTTTGCCTGGTATTATACTTCATCCATAGTATCTGTTCTCATCGCCTTGACGGGTATCGTTTACCTTCAAGATAAGATGGGCTGGAAAATAGGTTTTGGAGTTCCTGCAATTCTCATGTTCTTATCCGCGTTGTTTTTCTTCCTTGCTTCTCCTTTTTATATCAAGCACAAGGTCAAATCAAACTTGTTTAGCAGCTTTATTCAAGTAATTGTAGTTGCCTACAAGAATAGGAAACTCTCATACCCTATTCAGAATTCCGATTACCATCACAAGAATGGTTCAGAACTTCAAGTGCCAACGGAGAAATTGAGATTCTTAAACAAAGCTTGTATCATTAAGAGCCCTGAAGATGTTAAGCCAAATGGAGTTGCAGTCAACCCGTGGAACCTTTGCACAGTGGAGCAAGTTGAGGAGCTAAAAGCCCTCATTAGGATCATGCCACTGTGGTCGACGGGGATTATGATATCGATAAACTTAAGCCAAAGTTCATTCCCTTTACTGCAAGCTCAATCCATGGATAGACATCTAACAAAAAAATTTCAAATTCCAGCTGGCTCATTTGGTATGTTTTTGATGGTTGCATTAACAATTTGGGTTTTTCTCTATGACCGTGTGATGCTTCCATTGGCATCGAAAATCAGAGGAAGACCAGTTCGTCTAACACCTATAGTGAGAATGGGAATTGGCATATTCATCTCTTGCATGTCTATGTTAGTCTCTGGTATCGTGGAACATGTTCGACGAAGAAGAGCAATAAACCAAGGGCTCTTGAACAACCCTGAGGGGTTGGTGGAAATGTCAGCAATGTGGCTCATACTGCAAAATATTTTGAATGGGATAGCCGAGGCATTCAGTGCAATCGGCCAAACAGAGTTCTATTATTCTGAGCTCCCGAGGAGTATGTCAAGTCTCGCGTCTGCACTCTTAGGACTAGGAATGGCAGTGGCAAATCTTTTAGCAAGTGTGATCCTGAGTGCTGTGGATAAGCATACAAAAGGAGAAGGGAAAGAGAGTTGGGTTTCAAGCAGTATAAATAAAGGTCACTATGAGTATTACTACTGGCTTCTTGCTATTATGACAGCTTTTAATCTGATTTATTTCATGGTTTGTAAATGGGCATATGGACCCTGTGCTGACGTTGACATCACTAAGAGAATGTTAGAGGTTAGTGATGATGATGACAACATGTCTAGTCATGGCTTGAATTCGCGCCAAGCTAGTTGTTAAATAGTGTATACATAGTACTAGTAGTAGTATTTATACGGAATCATATATTACCAAGTGCTTCTAGATTTTTTGATTACTCTTGTTATATTGTTAGCTTTGCCTCATTTTCTTTTAACCTCTCGACCCCCCCCCCCCAAACCACAACCAGTTGAGATTTTTTTTAAATATACAGCCCAACACACCCCTTGTGTTGTGTTAGGGAAGCTTTGCCACTAATGTTTGTTGTTTATGTTTACCCTTAAAACAGATAACAATTAAATTTATATGCTGTTTTTAAGAAATGTGGATTGATTCAACAGATTATATAAATGAGTGAAAGATAAAATGAATAATCAACCCAAGAATTTCTGCCCTTGGTTGAATCCTTGGTTCGAAGCTAATTGAGTATGAATGGTTCGAAGCTAATTGAGTATGAAGAACAACAGTAAAATAAGAATTTTTCAATAACTAGAAAGCGTAAAAATGAATTTGTATTGTCTTGGTATGCGTGTTACAAAAATGTGTTTTTCATATAAAAGCTTCCTCTTTGTATAGTAGGAGAATTTTATTCCTAGTATAAATCTAAAAAAGGTAAAAATCTTTCTTTCTCGTTAATTATTGATACGTAACCAATATTAGGCGAAATTTACGCAGTGATATCCGGTTGGGTGTAAATATTACGGTCCTCTTCTAGTCGTGTGCAACCGTTTGCCATATTTTCCGAGGTCTTGGAGCAACTCGTCTTGGTGTTCCAATAGAATGTGCAAACCCAGTTTTAAGAGAATTCATTATAAAGCCCATAAAAATTTGCTTACAGAAGTTTTGTGAGCACTCACAAAGCAAGGAAAGAGGTTGAACCTTCAATAAAAGTGCTACACAGAGAAAATAACAGAGGAAAGATGCCGAGTTGACGCAAGGGAAAAGATTATTGGTCAAAGTATGTGTTTATCCCAACAATGCAACTTTCTAATTTAGAAGAATTTAGATCTAAATTCATCGGCAAATATTTTTCTCTACGTTTATGTTTCGCAATGACGAAAAATAAAGCACATAGACAACATGTTTTCTTCATTTGACTAACTTCATGTTCCAATTTCAACGGGAATACCAATGTTGACATAAGAGTCTTGGTCACGATAGAGGGATCGAAACGGATAAATGAACCATACACTATTAATATCGTCTATAACGAAGTATTAGGCGAAATACGTTTTGTTATATGTTTGTACCTCATAGGTAAAAATAATCTCATGTGCCTATTTAAACTTTGATTCCACTTTGTAGGTTTAGACAATATTTAATTATCTTGACCTCGATAAACAAGTCACCGCAAGATGATCCACATGATCATTCATAAAAACTTGTAATTTATTCTTTCACGTATAATGATTTACTTAAAACAAATTCTAGTAATATTATATTATTTTACAAAAGAATATACTTATATGATTCGACATACACCTTACGTAACAAGAAAGCAAAAGTATAAATTTTTGAAGGATAGTGATTACAACGTCAAAGCCTCACTTTTCTGTTCTTGCGCTTCCAGTCTGATTTTAATGGCCTTATAATACTATGATGCATTAATTTGGGAATAGATTTTCATTGATCTGAAGAAGGAACTATTTCCGTTTGATAGTTCAATTACTTATATTCAAACACTATGCTTTTACTTAGGAAACTAGTTATAACATACAAATCAAAGGCGGCCCTTCCATAAAGCAAGTAAAGCAACTGCTTTAGTTCCACATTTGTGGAGATCCCATTTTTTGTTACACCTAATAGGCTATGTATAAGTTTAAAAAAAATATGAAGTGAAAAAGTTTGATTTCTTTCTTTAACAAATATAGAGAAAAAGGATTTGCAATTGCTATGATTTTTGCCAAGGAAATTGTACTTGAAATGAATATCGAACCCCAATTTCGTAATAAACTTGTGTTATATAGGAAATAATAATTTGATGAGAATGTTGATAATGAAATCTCAAGATCTTTCGAAGAGTCCTTTAGAGGATGTATTATTCACATTGCATTTGATGGTCAGAGGCGAATTGAAAACTAAGCAGTGGGATTCCCCGCGGAAAAAATAGAGATGTCTTCTACGTTCACTACTAGAAATCCAAGTGACCACAAAAAGCGACCAAAGTTGGTCGCTTTCAGGGCAAAAAGCGACCAAACAGGGCTGGTCGATATTTTGCTGGTCCCTTTACCTTAGGGACCAAAGTTGGTTAATAATTGTGATGACCCGAAGGGGTCATCACTTGTTTTTCCCATTCATTCCGCGCTTCCGAGGCCTTGAAAACCTCGTTTTAATCGCCTCAATTTGCGAGCGCAATCCGGGCGCGTAGCCGGAAAGCTTAAATATGAATTCTGTGTGAAAAATGATGAATTTTGATATTAATATGATTAAAGTTGACTTTGGTCAACATTTTGGGTAAACGGACCCGAACCCGCGATTGGACGGTCCCGGAGGGCCCGTAGAAAAATATGAGACTCGGGCATATGCCCGGAGTCGAATTCCGAGGTCTAGAGCCCGAGAAATAAATTTTTCTGTGAAATTGCTTTTCAGAAATTTATCAAGGGAACTGGAAATGAAATTTGATTAAAAGACTGTGGTATCGGGCCCGTATTTTGGTTCCGGCGCCCTGTACAAGTCATATATATGGTTTAAACGCTTTTTGTAAAGTTTGGTTGAAATTGGACGTCGTTTGACGTGTTTCAGACTTAAAATGGAAAATTGATGTTTTATGAAAATTGGGAAGAATTCATGAGTTTTGAGGCTTGATCCGTTGTTTTTGATGTATTTTGGCGATTTGATCGCACGGGTAAGTCTGTAGGGTGTTTTTGGAGTTATGTGTATGTTCGGTTTGGAGCCCCGAGGGCTCGGGTGAGTTTTGAGTAGGTCCCGAGAGATCTTAGACTTGGAAATAACAGATGTTGCAGGTTCAGGGAGTTGCAGGCTCCAGCGCGCCCGCGGTCGCCTTAGCGCGGTCCGTGGTGCATGCTGCGCGGACGCAGTCGCCTTAGTGCGGTCCGCGGTGGAAGCTGCGTGGTCCGCGTAGCTAACTTCAGAGAGCCAGCATTTCCCAGGTCTACCAGCGCGGCCGCGTTCCCCTTTGTGCGGTCCGCGCCGGAGAGTTCAGAGAGTGGTATTTGTGCAGTTCTTCAGCGCGGCCGTGGTCCATTTTTTGCGCGGCCCGCGCTGGGTCTTCAGAGGGTATATAAGGTCGGGAATTTCAGTCATTTTTCACTTTTTCAAAACCCAAAACATAAGAGGCGATTTTCCAAACGATTCTTCTTCTCCAAAACGATTGGTAAGTGATTTCTAACTTATTTTCTTTACTCCTTAACATCTTTAAACATAATTTCAACTTCAAAACAAAGATTTTAATGGGGAAATTTGGGAATTTTGGGTAGAACCTAGCTTTTCTAAAATTGGGGATTTTAGACCTCAATTCGAGGTCCGATCCCAAAACAAATTGTATATTTGGGCTCGTGGGGGGAATGGGTGATATGAAATTGGTTCGAACCTCGGGTTTTGACCAAGCGGGCTCGGGGTCGATTTTTGAAATTTTGGGAAGAAAGCTTAGAAAACTATATTTAGGCATTGGGTTTGATTTGTTCAGCTTATATTAATGTTGTAAGGTCGTTATTTCATAGATTTGATTGAGTTGGAGCCGAATTTGAGAGGGAAGGCGGTCGTTGTGGATTGAATTAGCTGTGGAAGTTGAGGTAAGTGTTTGGTTTAACCCTAGCTTGAGGGAATAGGAGTTGAGTCTTGTTTGCTATTTGCTAATTGATCGAGTACGATGTATAGGCATGGTGACGAGTATTTATACATTGGTGTCTAGCATGACCGTGAGTCCTTAAAGGGTGATTATTATGATTTGTTATGAATTCCATGTTAATTGAGGATTTCTATATATTGTAAAGAACATGTGAAAAATATTATAATCATTTGATTTTCGTGGTGTTTTGGCTTGGTTGTGATACGAATTGAAAAAGTATCTGAGATTATAAGATTCATGGGAGCATTGGCTCAAGTGATATAGTGAGATGTGAAGTAAGAAACGAAAAAAAGCTAATGAGTTATTGGTTATTCCCTTGCCGGGATGTTTTGCTATTTGGTAGACTTTTCTCCCTTGCCGGGATATTCAAATTGTAGTTATTGTTCCCTTGCCGGGATTCCTATTTTGTTTGTCTATTCCCTCGCCTCATCGTTTGTGATTGTTGTATGGGTGAGGACGAGTGATGAAGCACGAAGGGTGATGCCGTGCACGATTGTGATATGAATACTAATGCACGAAGGAACATTCCGTGCCATGATATGATTACTAATGCACGAAGGAACATTCCGTGCCATGATATGAGTGTTTATGCACGAAGGATCATTCCGTGCCATCATTTTGTGAGGTAAAGCACGAAGGGTGATGCCGTGCACTTTATATGATTGTTTGGGTGAGAATTAGAGTAAAAGCACGAAGGATGGTGCCGTGCAACTGTTGATTTCCTACTATCGTTGCTATTGTAGTTGTACTGTTTCATTCCTTAATTATTGATTTCATACCTGAACTATTACAGCCCCTACAGCATGCTCCCCCTCCCCCTTGACTGGTTAATTTCTGTATACCTTTATATTGCATACATATATATATTGAACTGCACATGTTTGCTTGGTAGTCCGGTCTAGCCTCGTCACTACTTCGCCGGGGTTAGGCCAGGCACTTACCAGCATATGGGGTCGGTTGTGCTGATGCTACACTCTGTGCATTTTTTGCATAGATCACGGTGCCGGAGCAGCTTTTGGACAGCAATAGTAGATTTGGGAGCTGACTTCAGTCCAGAGACACCAAGGTAGCCTTGCTGACGTCCGCAGGCCCGGAGTTTCTTCTATCTTTACTTTAGTTTGTTATCCTTTGTACCGAATCAAACAAAACTATGTTTATATTCAGACATTGTATTTAGCATTCTCTAGACGTTCGTGAGTTTGTGACTCCAGTCCTTGGGTAGAGTTGTATTGAACTTCCGTTTTTCTATTAAATGTTTTGTTGTTTTTATTAATGTCGAGGTTTGCTAAGAAAGATATTAGCTAATTGGCTTGCCTAGCTCCTAATAGTAGGCGCCATCACGACTCCCGAGGATGGGAAATCCGGGTCGTGACAAGTTGGTATCAGAGCTCTAGGTTACATAGGTCTCACAACTCACGGACAAGCTCGGTAGAGTCTGAGGGATCCGTACGGAGACGTCTGTATTTATCCCCAGAGGCTACTGAGTTGGGAAAATCTCACTTTTGTTCTTTCTTGTCGTGCGATTCTGTTTCTCAAATGCTGATTGTCTCTCTACTCTGTTCTTTCGCAGATGGCGAGAACACGTGCTTCCTCTTCTACCGCGCAGCAGCCCGAGCCCCCAGCAGCAGCTCCTACGAGGGGAAGAGGGCGAGGCCGAGGCCGTGCCTGAGGCCGAGGTAGGGGCAGAGCTTAGCCCCGAGCAGCAGCCCCAGAGGTGGAGCCTCAGACTGATTATGACGAGGAGGTTCCAGCTCCAACAGCTCCGGTGGGCCCAGCTCAGGTCCCAGAGGGGTTTATAGCCACCCCAGTTCTTCAGGACGCTTTGGTCAGATTGGTAGGCCTTATGGAGAGCGTCACTCGAGCGGGTTTGCTTCCAGTAGCACCATCCACTTCCCAGGCTGGAGGAGGAGTTTAGACTCTTGCTACACGTACTCCGGAGCAGGTAGCTCCCCAGGCTCAGGTTCCAGTGGTTCAGCCAGCTGTGGCAGTCCAGCCGGGTATGGTGACTCAGACCGGTGATGGAGCGGCTATGTCCGCAGATGCTTTGTGGAGGCTGGATAGGTTCGGTGCTTCTTCAGAGGACCCCTGGGATTTCTTATATAGCTGCCATGAGGTTCTTCGGACTATGGGTATTGTGGAGACCAATGGGTTCGACTTCGCCACCTTTCGTCTATCTGGATCCGCCAAGACTTGGTGGAGGGACTATTGTTTAGCCAGACCAGCAGGGTCTCCATCTCTGACTTGGACCAGTTTGCAGAATTGTTCTTGGAGAAGTTTCTCCCCGTTACTCAGCGAGATGCTCTTTGCATGCAGTTTGAGCGCCTTCAGCAGGGCTCTATGACAGTCACACAGTATGAGACCCGGTTCATTGATCTAGCTCGCCATGCTATTGTTATACTCCCCACCGAGAGAGAGAGGGTGCGGAGGTTTATTGATGGATTGATTCAGCCGATCCGTCTCCAGATGGCTATGGGAGCCGGGAGTGAGATTTCTTTTCAGGAGGCGGCCAATGCGGCCCGTAGAGTTGAGATGGATGTTGCACGGGGGGGTGGTCATGGGTCAGATAAGAGGCCCTGTCATGCAGGTAGATTCAGTGGTACCTCGTCTGGAGGTAGAGATTCTTATGGTAGAGGCCATCCTCCGAGGCCCTTTCAGTCAGCTCTCCAGGTCTCTCATGGTACTTCAGGCAGTAGTGGTTCTCAGCCGCATTATTCTAATCAGTAGTCTTTCAGTGCACCACCAGCTCCCATCAGTGCACCGCCACTTCAGAGTTTTCGGGGAGGACATTCAGGTCGACAGGGTCAGCAGTCGAGGGCTTGTTACGCTTGTGGTGACTCGAGTCACATTGTCAGATTTTGCCCTCGAGCTTCAGGTAGTTCACAGCAGCAGGGTCCTCGCCCCATGATTCAGGCATCAGGTGATCCACAGGCCGCCCAGCCAGCTAGAGGCGGGGGTAGAGGTCATAGAGGTGGAGGTAGAGATCATAGAGGTGGAGCTCAGACCGCCAGAGGTAGAGGCCAGCCAGCAGCCGACCGTTCCAGAGATGTGGTTCAGGGAGGTGGGGCCCAGCCCCGGTGTTATGCTCTTCCAGCCAGGCCAGAGGCTGAGTCTTCAGATGTAGTTATTACAGGTACTATTCTGGTCTGTGATAGGGATGCTTCAGTGCTATTTGACCCTGGGTCCACGTATTCGTATGTGTCGTCCTATTTTGCACCATACTTGGTCATGCCTAGTGATGCTTTGAGTATTCTTGTTTATGTATCTACACCGGTGGGTGATTCTATAGTGGTCGACCGAGTGCATCGTTCCTGTGTGGTAGTGTTTGAGGGTCTTGAGACCCGTGTTGATTTATTGCTCTTAGACATGGTGGATTTCGACGTTATATTAGGGATGGATTGGTTGTCCCCGTATCATGCCATCTTGGATTGCCACGCCAAGACCGTGACCTTGGCTTTACCAGATTTGCCCCGTTTGGAGTGGAGAGGGACCCTAGGTCATGCCACTCGCAGTGTTATCTCATATGTGAAGGCTCGATGTATGGTCGAGAAGGGGTGTTTGGCCTATTTGGCCTATGTTCGTGATTCCAGTGCTGAGATTCCTCCTATAGATTTTGTGCCTGTTGTCCGGGAGTTTCCAGATGTTTTCCCCTCAAACCTGCCGGGTATGCCACCCGACAGGGACATTGACTTCTGTATTGATTTGGCTCCGGGCACCCAGCCCATTTCTATCCCGCCGTATCGCATGGCCCCGCCGGAGTTGAAAGAGTTAAAGGGTCAGTTGCAGGATTTGCTTGAGAAGGGTTTCATTAGATCCAGCGTCTCGCCTTGGGGTGCGCCGGTGTTACTTGTGAAGAAAAAGGACGGTTTGATGAGGATGTGCATTGATTACCGGCAATTGAACAAAGTGACGATAAAGAACAAGTATCCACTGCCGAGGATTGACGATTTGTTCGACCAGCTTCAGGGTGCAAAGGTGTTTTCAAAGATAGACTTGAGATCTGGCTACCATCAGTTGAGGATTAGGGCATCCGATGTCCCTAAGACAGCATTCCGCACTCGGTACGGGCACTATGAGTTCCTGGTCATGTCATTCGGGTTGACCAATGCCCCAGCAGCATTTATGGAGTTGATGAACCGAGTGTTCAGGCCTTATTTGGACTTGTTCGTGATAGTCTTTATTGATGATATTTTGATATACTCCCGCAGTCAGGAGGAGCACGAGCAGCACCTCAGAGTGGTTCTTCAGACTCTGAAGGATAGTCAGTTGTATGCTAAGTTCTCGAAGTGCGAGTTCTGGTTGAGTTCGGTTGCATTTCTGGGTCATGTTGTATCAGCAGAGGGTATTCAGGTGGACCCGAAGAAGATTGAGGCAGTCAAGAACTGGCCTCGACCAGCATCAGCTACTGAGATTCGGAGTTTCTTGGGGTTAGCAGGTTACTATCGTCGGTTCGTGGAGGGGTTTTCATCTATTGCAGCCCCGATGACCAGATTGACCCAGAAGGGTGCCCAGTTCAGATGGTCGGATGAGTGTGAGGCGAGCTTTCAGAAGCTCAAGACAGCTCTGACTACGGCACCGATATTGGTTTTGCCCACAGGCTCAGGGCCTTATACAGTTTATTGTGATGCTTCCCGTATTGGGCTTGGTGCGGTATTGATGCAGGATGGCAGAGTCATTGCTTATGCTTCGAGGCAGTTGAAGATCCACGAGAAGAATTATCCGGTTCATGATCTCGAGTTGGCAGCCATTGTTCATGCTTTGAAGATTTGGAGGCATTACCTATATGGTGTGACGTGTGAGGTGTACACTGATCACAAGAGTCTGCAGTACTTGTTCAAGCAGAAGGAGTTGAACTTGAGGCAGAGGAGGTGGTTGGAGCTATTGAAGGATTATGATGTTACTATTTTGTACCACCCGGGGAGAGCCAATGTGGTGGCCGATGCATTGAGTAGGAAGTCCGCCAGCATGGGTAGTCTTGCTTATGTTCCGGTCAGCCAGAGACCGCTTGCTTTGGATATTCAGGCCCTGGCCAATCGATTTGTGAGGTTGGACATTTCTGAGCCTAGCAGAGTGTTAGCTTGTACGGTCGCTCGTTCTTCATTATTGGAGCGTATCCGTGATCGGCAGTTTGATGATCCCCATTTGTGTGTCCTGAGAGACACGGTGCAGCGTGGAGGTGCCACGAAGGTGACCTTAGATGATGATGGTGTTTTGAGATTGCAGGGGCGAGTTTGTGTGCCCAATGTCGATGGGATTCGAGAGTTGATCTTAGCGGAGGCCCATAGTTCTCGGTATTCTATTCACCCGGGCGCCGCGAAGATGTATCAGGACTTGCGGCAGCTTTATTGGTGGCGTAGGATGAAGAAAGATATTGTTGCATATGTGGCTCGATGTTTGAACTGTCAGCAGGTTAAGTATGAGCATCAGAGGCCTGGTGGTTTGTTTCAGAGGATTGAGCTTCCCGAGTGGAAGTGGGAGAGGATTACCATGGATTTCGTTACTGGACTTCCGATGACTCGGAAGAAGTTTGATGCTATTTGGGTCATTGTTGATAGGCTGACCAAGTCAGCGCATTTTATTCCTGTTGCAGCCACTTATTCATCGGAGAGGTTAGCTGAGATCTACATCCGAGAGATTGTTCGCCTTCATGGGGTGCCGGTATCTATCATTTCGGACCGGGGTACGCAGTTTACCTCGCGCTTCTGGAGAGCAGTTCAGCAGGAGTTGGGCACCCAGGTTCAGTTGAGCACAACATTCCATCCTCAGACGGACGGCCAGTCCGAGAGGACTATTCAGATATTGGAGGATATGCTCCGAGCCTGTGTCATTGATTTTGGAGGCTCGTGGGACCAGTTTTTGCCTTTAGCAGAGTTCGCCTACAACAACAGCTACCAGTCCAGCATTCAGATGGCTCCATATGAGGCGTTGTATGGTAGGCGATGTCGGTCTCCAGTCGGATGGTTTGAGCCGGGAGAGGCTCGGTTATTGGGTACAGATTTAGTTCAGGAGGCCTTGGATAAGGTCAAGATCATTCAGGACAGGCTTCGTTCGGCTCAGTCGCGGCAAAAGAGTTATGCAGATCGTAAGGCTCGAGATGTAGCTTTCATGGTTGGTGAGCGAGTATTGCTCCGAGTGTCGCCTATGAAGGGCGTGATGAGATTTGGGAAGAAGGGCAAGCTTAGCCCTAGGTTCATTGGCCCATTTGAGATTCTCGACCGTGTGGGAGAGGTGGCTTATAGGCTTGCCTTGCCGCCTAGCTTGTCAGCAGTGCATCCAGTTTTTCATGTGTCCATGCTTCGGAGGTATCACGGCGATCCAGCCCACGTGTTAGATTTCAGCACTGTCCAGTTTGACAAAGATCAGTCTTTTGAGGAGGAGCCGCTGGCTATTCTAGATCGGCAGGTTCGACAGGTGAGGTCGAAGAGTTTTCCTTCAGTGCGTGTTCAGTGGAGAGGTCAGCCTCCTGAGGCATCGACCTGGGAGTCCGAGTCTGATATGCGGAGCCGTTATCCTCATCTTTTTCCCAACTCAGGTACTTCTTTCTTTTGTCCGTTTGAGGACGAACAGTTGTTTTAGAGGTGGAGAATGTGACGACCCGAAGGGGTCATCACCTATTTTTCCCATTCATTTTGCGCTTCCGAGGCCTTGAAAACCTCATTTTAGTCGCCTCGATTTGCGAGCGCAGTCCGGGCGCGTAGCCGAAAAGCTTAAATATGAATTCTGTGTGAAAAATGATGAATTTTGATATTAATATGATTAAAGTTGACTTTGGTCAATATTTTGAGTAAACGGACCCGGACCCGCGATTGAACGATCCCGGAGGGCCCGTAGAAAAATATGAGACTCGGGCATATGCCCGGAGTCGAATTCCGAGGTCTAGAGCCCGAGAAATGAATTTTTCTGTGAAATTGCTTTTCAGAAATTTATCAAGGGAACTGGAAATGAAATTTGATTAAAAGACTGTGGTATCGGGCCCGTATTTTGGTTCCGGCGCCCGGTACAAGTCTTATATATGGTATAAACGCTTTCTGTAAAGTTTGGTTGAAATCGGACGTCGTTTGACGTGTTTCGGACTTAAAATGGAAAATTGATGTTTTATGAAAATTGGGAAGAATTCATGAGTTTTGAGGCTTGATCCGTTGTTTTTGATGTATTTTGGCGATTTGATCGAACGGGTAAGTCTGTAGGGTGTTTTTGGAGTTATGTGTATGTTCGGTTTGGAGCCCCGAGGGGTCGGGCGAGTTTTGAGTAGGCCCCGAGAGGTCTTAGACTTCGAAATAGCAGATGTTGCAGGTTGAGGGAGTTGCAGGCTCCAGCGCGCCCGCGGTCGCCTTAGCGCAGTCCGTGGTGCGTGTTGCGCGGACGCGGTCGCCTTAGTGCGGTCCGCGGTGGAAGTTGCGCGACCGCGATTGTCCATCCGCGGTCCGCGTAGCTAAATTCAGAGAGCCAGCATTTCCCAGGTCTACCAGCGTGGCCGCGTTCCCCTTTGTGCGGTCCGCGCCGGAGAGTTCAGAGAGTGGTGTTTGTGCAGTTCTTCAGCGCGGCCGCGGTCCATTTTTTGCGCGGTCCGCGCTGGGTCTTTAGAGGGTATATAAGGTCGGGAATTTCAGTCATTTTTCACTTTTTCAAAACTCAAAACATAAGAGGCAATTTTCCAAACGATTCTTCTTCTCCAAAACGATTGGTAAGTGATTTCTAACTCATTTTCTTTACTCCTTAACATCTTTAAACATAATTTCAACTTCAAAACAAAGATTTTAATGGGAAAATTTGGGAATTTTGGTAGAACCTAGGTTTTCTAAAATTGGGGGTTTTGGACCTCAATTCGAAGTCCGATCCCAAAACAAATTGTATATTTGGGCTCGTGGGGGGAATGGGTGATATGAAATTGGTTCGAACCTCGGGTTTTGACCAAGCGGGCCCGGGGTCGATTTTTGAAATTTTGGGAAGAAAGCTTAGAAAACTATATTTAGGCATTGGGTTTGATTTGTTCAGCTTATATTAATGTTATAAGGTCGTTATTTCATAGATTTGATTGAGATGGAGCCGAATTCGAGGGGGAAGACGGTCGTTGTGGATCGAATTACCTATGGAAGTTGAGGTAAGTGTTTGGTTTAACCCTAGCTTGAGGGAATAGGAGTTGAGTCTTGTTTGCTATTTGCTAATTGATCGAGTACGATGTATAGGCATGGTGACGAGTATCTATACATTGGTGTCTAGCATGACCGTGAGTCCTTAAAGGATGATTATTATGATTTGTTATGAATTCCATGTTAATTGAGGATTTCTATATATTGTAAAGAACATGTGAAAAATATTATAATCATTTGATTTTCGTGGTGTTTTGGCTTGGTTGTGATACGAATTGAAAATGTATCTGAGATTATAAGATTCATGGGAGCATTGGCTCAAGTGATATAGTGAGATGTGAAGTAAGAAACGAAAAAAAGCTAATGAGTTATTGGTTATTCCCTTGCTGGGATGTTTTGCTGTTTGGTAGACTTTTCTCCCTTGCCGGGATATTGAAATTGTAGTTATTGTTCCCTTGCCGGGATTCCTATTTTGTTTGTCTATTCCCTCGCCCCATCGTTTGTGATTGTTGTTTGGGTGAGGACAAGTGATGAAGCACGAAGGGTGATGCCGTGCACGATTGTGATATGAATACTAATGCATGAAGGAACATTCCTTGCCATGATATGATTACTAATGCACGAAGGAACATTCCGTGCCATGATATGATTATTAATGCACGAAGGAACATTCCGTGCCATGATATGAGTGTTTATGCACGAAGGATCATTCCGTGCCATCATTTTGTGAGGTAAAGCACGAAGGGTGATGCGGTGCTCTTTATATGATTGTTTGGGTGAGAATGAGAGTAAAAGCACGAAGGATGGTGCCGTGCAACTATTGATTTCCTACTATCGTTGCTATTGCAGTTGTACTGTTTCATTCCTTAATTATTGATTTCATACCTGGACTGTTACAGCCCCTACAGCATGCTCCCCTTCCCCCTTGACTGGTTAATTTCTGTATACCTTTATATTGCATACATATATATATTGAACTGCACATGTTTGCTTGGTAGTCCGTTCTAGCCTCGTCACTACTTCGCCGGGTTAGGCCAGGCACTTACCAGCACATGGGGTCGGTTGTGCTGATGCTACACTCTGTGCATCTTTTTGCACTGATCACGGTGCCGGAGCAGCTTTTGGACAACAATAGTAGATTTTGGGAGCTGACTTCAGTCCAGAGACACCGAGGTAGCCTTGCTGACGTCCGCAGGCCCGGAGTTTCTTCTATCTTTTCTTTAGTTTGTTATCCTTTGTACCGGAACAAACAAAACTATGTTTTTATTCAGACATTGTATTTAGCATTCTCTAGACGTTCGTGAGTTTTTGACTCCAGTCCTTGGGTAGAGTTGTATTGAACTTCCGCATTGCTTTTAGTTTATTTATATTTAAGACTTCCACTTTTCTATTAAATGTTTCGTTGTTTTTATTAATGTCGAGGTTTGCTAAGAAAGATAATAACTAATTGGCTTGCCTAGCTCCTAATAGTAGGCACCATCACGACTCCCGCGGGTGAAAAATCCGGGTCGTGACACTAATTAGCGACCAACTTTGGTCTCTAACGTAAAAGGACCAAATATTCCATTTAAACAATATACCGACCAACTTTGGTCGCTTTATTATTTTAATAATATAATTTTAGCGACCAAAGTTGGTCTCTATTCTTAAATTATGTTTTTTTTTAATTATTAATCAAAATATAGAGACCAACTTTGGTCGCTTTATTATTTTAATAATATAATTTTAGCGACCAAAGTTGGTCTCTAATCTTAAATTACGTTTTTATTTATTTATTATTAATCAAAATATAGCGACCGACTTTGATCTGTAAACAAAATATTATATTTTAAAATCTGGAAATAGAGACCAAAGTTGGTCGCTATTTTTATAATTTTTTTAAACATAAGCGACCAACGTTGGTCGCCAATTTCAAGAATTTAATTATTTTTTATACATAAGCGACCAGAGTTGGTCGCTATTTTCCAGAAAATATATTTTTTTAGTAGAGTAGCGACCAAAGTTGGTCGCTTTTTGAGAAATCTGGGTTATTTAGCGACCAACCTTGGTCGCCACTGCCCAGAAATTAATTATTTAAAGAGAAAAGCGACTAACTAGCGACCAAAGTTGATCGCTTTTCTGGGTATAATTTTGACAGAAACTGCCTGTTTTGGCAGCTACACCACCTGCCAGCATACCAAAATTCCTAAACGTTACACATTGATTATTTTTATATAGTAGACAAGGCTATTTTTTCAACTTCAAAATAGATTTGAACAATTCGAAGCTTATGAAAATATTTTTGGTTTTCTATTTAGCGGTAAAAACTAAGATCATTAGATGATGAAAATTTAAAAAAAATATTGTCTTTAATCTTGAATGTTCCTTAAACAAAATAATCAATTCGATATTGATTGTTTAGATTTATTTTTTGAATTAAAAGTATTAAGGAGAATAGTACAATTAGAAGATAGCAATTGATGCACTCAATCAAATAAAAATATTTGAATCTTTTCCAAATGCCCATATTGCTTATGGAATAATGTTAACAACTCATGTTACTGTTGCTTCAGTAGAAAGAAGTTTTCAAAATTAAAATTGATAAAATCTTACCTAAGATCAATATCTCAAGAAAACTTAAGTGGATTAGTTATATTGTCAATTGAAAAATACTTATTACGTGTTATTGATTATAAGAGAATTATTAATAATTTTGTATCTAATAAAAGCTAGAAAAACAGACTTCAAATAAATAATAAATAAATAAGTTAAAAAAGTTAAGGCCCCTCATAAAGTTTGGCTTTATGCCACAAAATTTGTCAGGTCGCCCCTGATACAAATATATGAGCACATTAATCATATTTATATATATGGAACTCCATGTATAATTGATAGTATATATAGAAATATATTTATATTAAGTTACTCATTACTATATTCTTTGAAGTAGTAATTATTAAGTGGGCGTTTGGACATAAGAATTGTAAAATTTCAAAAAAAAGTGAACAAAAATTTCAAGTGAAAATGGTATTTGAAAATTAGAGTTGTGTTTGGATATGAGTATAATTTTGGGTTATTTTTGAAATTTTGTGAGTGATCTGAGTGAAAATTTTGAAAAACGACTTTTTGGGGTTTTTTAAATTTTTGAAAAATTCCAAAATTCATCTTCGAGTGAAAATTAAAATTTTTATGACAAACACTGATTCGAAAAAAATTAAAAAATTTTCCCAAAAAAGGAAAAAATTTCTTATGCCCAAAGGGGCTCTAAGTATAGCAACACTTCGTATTATTCCTGTACCGTTAGCTTCTGCTTAGTACAAATCTGATTATTCCACTAAGATGTCTTTTTCATATATTTAGAGTTTTACACATAAATTTAAAAAATCGTTTAATAGTATAATTGTATACGGTCGAAATCGTGCATGTCCGATTTCGTAGGCTCGAGGAGTTGTTTCGAGAATAAGCTCAAAACAGACCTGGCTCGAGCCCGGCGGCAGAGTATAGAACTTGAGGATCGAAGTGCTCGTTGAAAACCAAGGCCGAGTATGACCAACCTCGAGTAAGGAATAATATTGGAATGGCGAGATATTAGCAACCAACCGAATATCTCGGCGAAAATCTCGGAATAGATCATACCAAGCGGTTATCGGCGCCAATCACGGGATTTATTTCCGTTATTAGAGTTGTACCTTATTTAGGATTCCTCTACTATAAAAAGAGGGACCCATTCATTTGTAACCATGATACATTCACTTATAAATAATACAGGCGCTGCTCTCTGTTTACTTATTATTCTCTATTGTTCTTTATTGTTCTTGCTGCTTGATCTCGAGATTGTTTCGAATCGAGGTCGATACATTGCCACAACACTGGTTTGATTTGTTTTATCATCTAATTCATTTACTTAACTCATTATTTACCAATTGGTATTGAATTAGATCACGTATCCTTAAAACCACAATACAAGTTCAATTGTTACTCAAATTTTAGGGTAAACAGATGTGACGACCCGGCCGGTCGTCTCATTAGTTACCGCTTCGTTTTCCCCATTTCTACTTCTATTTGCTTTAATTATCGGTTTTATATGTGATCGGGTTGGTTGGCTTGGGTTCGGACAGATTTTGAGACACTTAGTCTCTTTTAAGAAGGCTTAAGTTGGAAAAGTCAACCGGATGTTGACTTATGTGTTAGAGGGCTCGGATGTGAGTTCCGATGGTTCAGATAGCTTAGGGAGATGATTTGGGACTTAGGAGTGTGATCAGAATGTGTTTTGGAGGTCCGGAGTAGATTTAGGCTTGAATTGGCGAAATTGAGTTTTTGCCGTTTTCCGGTTGATAGGTGAGATTTTGATATAGGGGTCGGAATAAAATTCCGGAAGTTGCAGTAGCTTCGTTATGTCATTTGGGATGTGTGTGCAAAATTTCAGGTTATTTGGACGTGGTTTGGTTGGGTTTTTGATCAAAAGCGGAATGCGGAAGAATTTAGAATCTTAGGCTTGAATTCGATGAGTTTTGGTAATTTTGATGTTGTTTGAGGTATTTTGAAGATTGGTACAAGTTTGAATAAGGTTGTGGGATATGTTTGTACTTTTGATTGAGGTCTCGGGGGCCTCGGGGTAATTTCGGATGGTTGACGGGGAGTTTGAAGATTTATTGCAGCTGTAGATTTTGCTGCTTCTGGTATTTCCACACCTGCGGATACGGGACCGCAGGTGCGGCGCTGCATATGCGAAATAGGGGCCGCAGAAGCGGCTAGAGGTACGTTTGTCAGGAAACCGCAGAAGCAGCTAGGAGGACCGCATCTGCGATGTCGCAAATGCGGGTGAGGAACCGCAGATAGGAAAACGGGGAGCTTAAGTGATTTTCGCAGAAGCGGATCAAGAGCCGCAAATGCGGTAAAATGACCGCAGATGCGGAAATGTCTGGACAGAATATATTAACTCCTCCTTCGCGATTTTCAGAGGGTTTCTTCACTTTTCAACTCGAATATTGGAGCTTTAGGCGATTTTGAAGAGAGGAAATCATTGTTCTTCATTGAGGTAAGAATTTTGGACCCTAAAACCCGATTATTTGTGATTAAAGAACAAAATATCAGTGTTTAATTCATGAAAATCAGTAGAAAAAGGTGGAGTTAGGGCTTGAGGTTATGAGACCTTCTAGGGATGATTTGAGGGGTCAAACGAACTCCGATTTTCGAATCCTTTATATGTACGGACTCGTGAGATGATGAAGAACATTTTGGTATAAAGTTTGTCCAGTTCCAAGATGCGGGCCCGGGGGTCAGGTTTTGACTGTTTCGGGTTTTGTTCTTAAAATCGATATTTTTCAATTGGAATTCATTCGTTTAGCATAATTTGATGATAAAAATCTGAACTTGGTAGATTTGGAGCACTCGGAAGTTGGTTCGAGAGGCAAGCGTATTGCGGAGTAGCTTTTCGGGCTAGTTCGAGGTGAGTAATGATTTTAAATGCTGTTCTGAGGGTATGAAACCCCGGATTACACAACGTTCGGCTGTGTTGAGGTGACGCACACGCTAGATGACGAGCGTGGGGTCGTGCACCGTTGGGGATTGTGACTTAGTCCATCCCGAATGACTATTTTTCTGTATATTTGATAGCTAATTGTTTGATATCATTATACTTTGGGCTAAATGCCATATTTGGGCTTCGTGCCAACTGTTTGAACCCTTAGGGGATTTTAAATGATATTTTTCCTCACTGTTGATTTCATATTGATGCTCAGTCATGCTATATTTTCACTATTTCCAAAACTCAGCTATGTTATTCTGTTTTAAACACATTAAATAATATTTTAAAGATATTTTGAGCTGAGCTTCATGTTTTACTGATGCCCGAGGGGCTTATGAGATTCTGACTGAGTAAGGCCGAGGGCCTGTGTTGTGAGGATACTTTTGGGTCAGGCTGCACACCGCAGCAGTGATATACTGATTATGATAATGAGGCCGAGGGCCTGAGATTGTACGCCACGAGGTGGCTTGAGATTGATATGAGGCCGAGAGCCTGTTTATGATGCCACGAGATGGCTATTGCGCTTGGGCCGTAAGGGGCCCCTCCCGCAGTCTGTACACCCCCAGTGAGCGCGGGTACCCATTGTGATATGAGATATAGCCCGAGAGGCTGGTATTGTTCTGTGATATTGCCCGAGGGGCTGATTGTATTGTTGTTACTGAGCCCGAGGGGTAGTTATTATGTGTTTACTTTTTAGCTGTTTACCCTGTATATTGTTTTAACTGTTTAAAGGATGTTTATGAGATTTCACTGCTTAATTATATTTACGGATTTTGCTATGCCTCTTTTAGCTTAATGTTGTGCCTTACGTGGATTTTATATTACTCGGTCTTCATTTATTTTTATTACTCACTGAGTTGGAGTACTCACTTTACTCCCTGCACCCCTGTGTGCAGATTCGGGCGCTACAGGTCCTGCTCCTGAGGGTTGATAGTTCCTGCAGGTCTTCGGAGATTTACTAGGTAGCTGCTTGGCGATTCGCAGCCCAGTGCATTCTCCCTCTATCTTAGATTCTTTGATTCAGTTATGTAGTAGTGGAGTAGACTTCAGACTTTTATTTTTGTTTTAGATGCTCATGATTGGTGACACCCCGATGTCGGGCTGTGTTGGTTTTTAGTTTCCGCAAATTATACTGTTAAGTGCTTATTTTGGGATCTTATTTATGATTAATGACTTAGTATTTATTGTTATTAATTGTTTAAAATGAATTGGAAGTGTGTCGGCTGGCCTTGTCTTCACGAGAGGCGCCATCATGACTGGGTTGGGTTTAGGGTCGTGACAAGTTGGTATAAGAGCCTAGGTTACATAGGTCTCACGATTCATGAGCAGGTTTAGTAGAGTCTCGCGGATCGGTACGGAGACGTCTGTATTTATCCTCGAGAGGCTGCAGAACCTTTAGGAAAATTCCATATTCTTGAAACTCTTGTCGTGCGAATTTGTTGATCCAAGTGCTAAACTTCTGTTACTCTATTCTCTCACAGATGGTGAGGACAAGTGCTACCGGTCAGGATGGACGGCCACCAGTACCACCAGCAGAGGCCACTAGAGGCCGAGGACGTGGCTGAGGCCGTAGTAGGGGCAGAGGTGCAGCCCCCACAGTAGCTAGGACAACACCTGCAGACCCACCAGCCACCCCAGTTCAAGGTTAGGTCCCAGTGGTGGACGCTCCAGCAGTACTAGCTCAGGCACCAGCTGTGCCCATTGTGATTCCGGGTCTTCAGGAGACATTGGCTCAGATATTGACAGTATGTACTAGCCTTGCTCAGGCGGTCGCGATTTCTACTGCCGCAGCCACTTTTCAGGCAGGGGGAGGCTCCCAGACTCCCGCCGCCCGCACACCCGATCCGGTGGTTCAGGGAGTGCAGACACCGGAGGCACCACTAGCCCAGCCGGTGGCAGCTGCTCAGGGTTATGTAGCTCCTGTTATGCCGGAGGACGAGCAGCGTAGATTCGAGAGGTTTGGCAGGCTCCAGCCTCCTACTTTCAGCGGTGCAGAGGGCGAGGATGCCCAGGGTTTCTTAGATAGATGTTAGAGGATTCTTTGTACTGCGGGTATTCTGGAGACCAGCGGGGTTGTATTCACGACCTTTCAGTTTACCGGAGTTGCCTTCATTTGGTGGGAGGCATATGAGAGGCGTAGGCCTGTTGGTTCGGCACCTCTGACTTGGCAGCAGTTCTCCGCTCTATTTCTGGAGAAGTATGTCCCACTGTCCCGCAGGGAGGAGCTGCGTAGGCTGTTCGAGCAGCTATAACAGGGGGAGATGATTGTTACCCTGTATGAGATGAGGTTCTCGGAGTTGGCTCGACATGCTATTTGGCTGGTTGCTACTGAGAGAGAGAGGGGATCAAGAGGTTTGTTGATGGTCTCACCTACCAACTTCACGTTCTCATGAACAAGGAGAGGGTGTCAGGTGCTACATTCGAGGAGGTTGTGGATATTGCTCGAGAGATTGAGTCAGTCCGTAGCCAGGAGCACGAGGAGAGGGGGGCTAAGAGGCCTCGAGGACATGGTAGTTTTGGTGGTGCCACTTCGAGGGGCCAGTTTCTGTACGGCAGAGGCCGACAGTTCCGACATGCTCAGTCAGCTCGCCCAGGTTATCGTGGGGCATCGTCAGGCCATAGTTCTCACGGTTCTCAGCAGGGCGATTCTTCACTTAGTGCACTTCCAGCCCAGGGTTCATCTCGTGCTCCATCGGTTCAGGATTCTTCTACGCCAGGGGCGTCTGCTAGTCACACCGGTGCTAGGGGTTCCCATTAGTCCCCGTCTCCAGCACCCAGGAGTTCTTATGAGTGTGGAGAGATGGGCCACTTGTGGAGGCAGTGCCCCCGTCGTTCTCAGCAGAGGGGTCGGTCATCAGCCTCAACCCCAGCCACTTCACCACCTACCCAGCCAGCTAGGGGTGGGGGACAGTTATCTAGGGGTCGCCCCAGAGGGGGAGGTCAATCCGTAGGTGGCCAGGCTCGCTTCTATGCACTTCCAGCTAGGCCCGATGCGATTGCTTCAGATGCGGTGATTACAGGTATTATCTCAGTCTGCCGCAAGGATGCTTCTGTGTTATTTGACCCTGGCTCTACTTTCTCTTATGTGCCGTCTTATTTTTCCCATTATATGGATATGCCCTGCGAGTCCCTTGTTTCTTCTGTTCATGTTTCTACGTTGGTGGGCGATACTGTTGTGGTAGACCGTGTGTACCGGTCGTGTGTTGTGTCTATTGGGGGTCTGGAGACCCGAGTGGATCTATTGTTATTGTGTATGGTGGACTTCGATGTTATTCTGGCATGGACTGGTTATCTCCGTGCCGGGCTATTCTGGACTGTCATGCCAAGACAATAACTTTTGCTATGCCTGGTGTGCCACAGATTGAGTGGCGAGGTTCGACCGACTATGTTCCAGCAGAGTGATTTCTTTCTTAAAGGCCTAGCGTATGGTTGGGAAAGGTTGTCTTTCATATCTAGCCTTTGTGATGGATGTTGGCGTAGAGACTCCCAATATTGATTATGTTCAAGTTGTGAGGGATTTTCCCGACGTATTTCCTGCAGACCTGCCGGGTATGCCACCGGATAGGGATATAGATTTTGGTATTGACCTGGTGCCGGCCACTCAGCCCATTTCTGTTCCACCATATCGTATGGCACCAGTGGAGCTGAAGGAGTTAAAGGAGCAGCTTCAGGAACTCTTGGATAAGGGGTTCATTTGTCCTAGTGTGTCACCCTGGGGTACGCCGATTCTCTTTGTGAAGAAGAAGGATGGCACGATGAGAATGTGCTTTGATTACAAGCAGCTGAACAAAGTGACAATCAAGAACAAGTATCCTTTGCCTCGTATCGATGATTTGTTCGACCATCTTTAGGGAGCGAGAGTATTCTCTAAGATTGATTTCCACTCAGGTTATCACCAGTTGAAGATCAGGGACTCAGACATTCTTAAGACAGCTTTCAGGACCAGATATGCTCATTATGAGTTCTTGGTGATGTCATTCGGGCTAACCAATGCCCTAACAACGTTCATGCATTTGATGAATAGTGTGTTCCGGCCGTATCTTGACTCGTTTGTCATAGTCTTCATTGATGATATTCTGGTGTATTCGCGTAGTCAGGAGGAGCACGCAGAGCATTTGAGAGTGGTGTTGCAGAGATTGAGAGAGGAGAAGCTTTATGCAAAGTTCTCCTAATGTGAGTTCTGGCTCAGTTCAGTGGCTTTCTTGGGACATGTGGTGTCCAGCGAGGGTATTCAGGTTCACCCAAAGAAGATAGAGGCGGTTCAGAGTTGGCCCAGACCGTCCTTAGCTATAGAGATTCGCAGTTTTCTCGGCTTGGCAGGTTATTATCGCGGTTTGTTCAGGGATTCTCGTCCATTGCATCGCCCTTGACCAAGTTGACTCAGAAGGGTGTTTCATTTCTGTGGTCTGATAAGTGTGAGGAGAGCTTTCAGAAGCTCAAGACTGCCTTGACCACAGCTCCAGTGTTAGTATTGCCATCAGCTTCTGGTTCCTATACCGTGTATTGTGATGCTTCGAGAGTTGGTATTGGGTGTGTTCTGATGCAGGAGTGTAGAGTTATTGCTTACGCTTCTCGTCAGTTGAAGCCTCATGAGAAGAACTACCCTGTTCATGATTTGGAGTTGGCTGCCATTGTTCACGCGTTGATGATTTGGAGGCATTATTTGTATGGTGTGTCTTGTGAGGTGTTTACCGATCATCGTTGCCTCCAGCACTTGTTCAAGCAGAAGGATCTCAATTTGAGGCAGCGGAGGTGGTTAGAGCTGCTTAAGGATTATGACATTACTATTTTGTATCACCCGGGGAAGGCCAATGTAGTGGCCGACGCTTTGAGCCGAAAGGCGATGAGTATGGGGAGTTTGGCGTACACTCCAGTTGGGGAGAGACCTCTTGCAATTGATGTTCAGGCTTTGGCTAATCAGTTCGTGAGGATGGACATTTCGAAGCCCAGTAGGGTATTGGCTTGTGATTTCTCGCTCTTCCTTATATGAGCGCATCAGGGAGTGCCAATATGATGATCCTCATTTGCTTGTCCTTAAGGAAAGAGTTCAGCATGATGATACCAGAGATGTGACTATTGGAGATTATGGGGTGTTGAGGATGCAGGGCCGGATATGTGTGCCCAACGTAGATGGACTTCGGGAGTTGATTCTGGAGGAGGCCCATAGCTCGCGGTATACCATTCATCTGGGAGCGGCGAAGATGTATCAGGATTTGAGACATCATTATTGGTGGAGAAGAATGATGAAAGACATTGTCGGATTAGTAGCTCGGTGTCTCAATTATCAGCAGGTGAAATATAAGCATCAGAGACCGGGTGGCTTGCTTCAGGGGATGGATATTCCAGAGTGGAAGTGGGAGCGGATCACTATGGACTTTGTAGTTGGGCTCCCATGGACTTTGAAGAAGTTCGATGCTATTTGGGTGATTGTAGATCGGCTGACCAAGTCCGCGCACTTCATTCCTATTTGTACTACTTATTCCTCTGAGCGGTTAGCAGAGATATATATCCGGGAGATTGTTCGGCTGCATGGTGTCCCAGTTTCCATCATTTCAGATAGGGGCACTCAGTTTACTTCTCAGTTTTGGAGGTCCGTGCAGCGAGAGTTGGGTACTCAGGTTGAGCTGAACACATCTTTTCACCCTCAGATGGACGGGCAATCCTAGCGCACTATTCAGAAATTGGAGTTACGCGCTTGTGTTATTGAATTCGGAGGGTCATGGGATCAGTTCCTACCGCTCGCGGAGTTTGCTTATAATAACAGCTACAAGTCGAGTATTTAGATGGCTCCATATGAGGCTTTGTATGGGAGACGGTGTAGATCTCCAGTTGGTTGGTTTGAGCCGGGCGAGGCCAGGCTATTGGGTATAGATTTGGTGCAGGATGCTTTAGACAAGGTAAAGGTGATTCAGGAGAGGCTTCGTACAGCGCAGTCGAGACAAAAGAGCTATGCTGATAGGAAGGTTCGTGATGTGTCCTACATGGTTGGTGAGAAAGTTCTGTTGAAGGTTTCACCCATGAAGGGTGTTTCGACCATATCGAGTCCTCGGTATCATCGGAAAGGCTTACAAACTTGGCACAATAGAGGGCGAACAATTGCCAAACAATTGGAATGTATCACTACTCAAACGATATTATTGTTGAGGTACGACTTTCTTCCTTTTCCATTTGTATTTGATACTAACTTATTGCAGGTGTTCGATCGAAGACGTCGAGAAAACTCTTCAACACGAAGACCTTAGGTTTTAAAGCACGCGTTGCACTCTTTTTCTCTTAGATCGATTTTTATCCCAAATGGGTTTTTCCGGCGAGGTTTTTAACGAGGCAACAATTATGTGCTACCTGAGGAAAATTCAACAGTATCCAAGGCTTCTTTTCAATCAACCTCGAATACAGGGGGGCATCACCCTCGGAGGTTATTTTCAAGAAAAATACTTCACGTTAAAGGGTCTTGATAGGGAAACTTTGTAATGGGCCAAACGGTAGAATTAACCATGTCCGTATAAATTAGTCGAGCCTCGATGGAAAAACATGTACGCATGTATAAATTATTTAAAGAAGCATTCTTTCTATATCAAACACTTTGTGTCTCAAAGAAACAATTTCTACTATACGAGCTCCATACTTATGATTTTGTGAGAAATGGATCAAGGGCCGATCGCAAACATACTTCGAACACTCGGGGACTGCACGCTCAAATTATCTAAACTCGAAGTCACAAGACATCAAAGAGGCACCCCTCGACATATAGGCTAAGGGACTGACACTTTGAACAAGTTCAAAATGTTATCGGGAAATAAGTCCAAGAGGCATACCCGAAGGCTACGACCATATTAAAGGCTACGGCCATATTAAAGGCTACGGCCATATTGAAGGCTACGACCGAAATAACGCGGCTCAGAGACGTCCAAATCCTGCAATAAACAATAGGCCTTCAAATACTTTGAAAAAATCGATTAAAAGGCTACCCCCGGCAAAACGATTTCGATAAAATCAGCCCTCGAAAAATCTTATGAGGTATCAAATTATCTTAATACAAACGTGCTAAGGCACAAAAAGCAAAGGGGTCTCAATTGACATCGGACCCTCATAAAACCCAATGGGTAAAAAATACATGCTAAGGGATAAAGAAATTTTTATTAAGTCTTTTAAGCCGAAAATGGGAAATAATAGCCATCTTTTAAAGGCCATATTGGAACAACCTAAAAGAGCCTAAGGGCCAAAACATTTAGAGTTCGAGACCTTGGTCTCACTCAACTCGGACCTAAGGGTTCCACTATTCCGAGCTCGAATAAAATTGGCTTGAATATAGCTCGAGGATTAATCATAAAACCTTAAGAGGTATTCTGTTATAAGTTCGAAACTTGCCCGTTATTTGATAAAAAACCCAAGGGTTTGTTTTACTTTTAGCTATGAAAATAATGCGTTGATGGATTTGATCAAGCCATCCGAAATAAAAATCTCGAACATATTACTGAGCTCGGGGACTAGCCCTTGTTTAGCTAAAAAACCTAAGGGTTTGTTTTACTCTGAGTTCGAGCTAATTCTCACTCGATTATTGAAGTTATAGCAACAAAAATTTCGCAAGGCAAAAACAAAGAAGACTTTATCACGAATCAGAGATAGAGCGGAAAGAAAAGGAACTTTTTATACATAGAAGGTATTTACAAAGGCCACAAGGGGCCTTACACAAAAAACAAAATAAAAATCCTAAGGGCCTAGTCCACTTTGGGAGACACACCTTCAGGAGCCGCTTTTTCGGGGGTTTCATCCTTATCTCCTCCGCTCTCGGATCCATTAGCAGAGTCTTTATCATCGGAGAGTAAAGCTGTGGCCTCGTCCTCCAAAGCTTTCACACTCTCGATATTGGCTGAGAGGTCGAAACCATGAGCATGCACTTCCTCAAGAGTCTCTCTCCGGTATTTTTGCCTACCATGATCGACAACACATGATAATTTCACTTCGATAGCTAACAGAGATCTCCTGTGCCCGAATGTTGGCAGCCTCTGCTTCAGCTCGGTAAGAGGCCACAAGTGCCTCCGCCTCAGATTTAGCCTTTACAAGCTCGGCGGACAACTTAGCCTCGAGCTCCTCAATCTTCTAGGCCTGGGCCAAGCTTTCCTCCTTCACACTTTGAAGTTTGCACTCGACCGAAGTCAATTGGGCCCGAAGCGCGTCTTTCTTTGAGGCAAGACGATCCATATGCTCTTTTTGCCCCAGAGTCTCGGCCTCTTCTCGAAGCTGTTCCACCAGCTCGCCTTTCTGCTGGGCCTGCAAAGTCAAAATGTTAAGTGCCAAGTCAAATGAATACATAACAAATTCCCAAAAAGTTACATTACCTGCTTGATGAGCTCAATCTGTTCTCGATGAGCCCTCGTCAGTTCGGCTCGGAGGTCCCTGATCTCCTCTTCTTTTTGAACGTAGAGGAGTTTGAGGCCGTCTCTCTCCTCCATGAGCTTCTTGAGTTCAGCCTCGCATCGATTCAGCTCAGCCCCGGGTTTGGAAAATGCTTCTCGATGGAGCGTCATGGCTTTTACACAAAGGAAAAAATCAAACATGGAAAAATGAGAAAAAACACAAGCATAATTATAGAGGCAGAAACTTACTTGTTTAAGAAGCCGCCGAGCCTCGTCAAAAATGAACGAAGCATCCGGGTCGGGACCATCTTCGACCCCAGCGAAGCATCCCTGGAATATATCATTCCCTTCGTGGGCCGTCTCCACTTCAGGAGTCTCCATAGCCCAAGCATCTCGGAACTGCCCTTCGGAGAACGTAGGGCCAGACACCGATTCATCTATATTAATTATCCCAAGCGAGTCACTTGGGACATTCTCTTCTCTTTGAGGGGCCTCAGAATTAGACCCTTCAGGCACACCCGCTAGTCGTTCTTCACGGCGGGGTGCGCTTTTACCACCCGATGGCTCGGGTACTCTGCTCGGACTTCCCTCCGTGATTTCTTTAGTTTGAAATTGAACCACCTCAACCACCATCGGCTCGGCAGCCTTTGAAGCTTCAGTGCTTCCCCTCTTCCGAGCTACCAGCAAGAAGTCGGCGTCCTATCCTTCTTCGTCTTCTTCCTGTAGTTGTTGAACCGCGTCAGCAGACAGGGCTGCAGGGTCGACCTTCGGTTTTTCAACCCTACTTTTCCTGGGCTTCGGGGTATTTGGAGGCGAGGCCCTTTTCCTCTTCTTCTCTTTAGTTGGCCTCGGGATCTCCTCTTCACCAGGCAGAGGCGGCCTCATAACAACATTGTCTCCTAGGCCTGCATGAGGAGAAACTAAGTAAAAAAAACAGTATTTTACAAATAAGCATCAACATATGAACAAAGGAACTCACCGTGGTTTTTAGCTTCCCACCGACCCCTGGCCAAATCACGCCAACAACGCTCAATATGTGAAGAAGTAGAGGTCGGTTGTCTAACCCAACCTTCGAGGTCCGGAATTGCACCAGGAAACCAAGGGGAAGCTGCACCATGAAAAAGAAATTAGATCGAAGAAGAATAAAGAAAGCAAAATAGTGAACATCATCGATGGAGTTGTGCTTACATTTCATGTTCCGTTCCTCGGGGAATGGCATTTTTTCAGCGAGGATCAGGTCAGAGGTCTTGATTCGGACGAACCGACCCATCCATCCTCGGTCCTTGTCCTCATCAATGCTCGAGAACAGCGCCTTCGTGGCCCGATGCTGGAGCTTTATCAACCCACCTCGATAAAGACGAGGGTTGTATAACCTGATCAGATGGTCGAGGGTGAAAGACATCCCCTCGACCTTGCTCGAAAAAAATCTGAGCAAAATGACGGTACGCCAGAAGGAGGGGTAGATCTGGCCAAGGGTCACCCGATATTGGCAACAGAAATCGAGTATGACCGGATTTACGGGTCCCAATGTGAAAGGATAAGTATACACACTTAAGTACCCTTTCACATAGGTAGTGATGTCCTCATTAGGGGAAGGAATCACCACCTCCTTATTTTCCCAATTACAGTCCTTTTTCACCCGCTCGAGATCGTCTTCAGATATCGAGCAGATGTATCGGGACATGGGCTCACATCGGCCTGGAACTGAGGAAGGTCTTTCAACTTTGAAATCGGAAGACAGCTCGCATGGCCCAGGAACGCACTCCTCGATGCGAGGCTCCACCGGCATTTTATCACCGTCGATCGTGATGAGGAGGCTTTTTCTTTCTGAAGGATAGTTTTAGATGTTTTAGCCATCACTATTGTGGAATTCAAGAAATGAGAAGAAGTTTATGTTATGACAAACACAAACTGAAGAGGAAAATGAACTTAAAGAAAATTGAGAAGCTTGTAGAGATTTGGGAAAAGATTTTGGAAGTAAAGATTGTAAAGATTGAGAAATTGATCTATTTATAGTGGCTACTTCAACGGTTTGAGGAAACTAGTGGCCGACCATCAGCCACTGTTAATTAATAGCCTTAGGAACTATGCAAATGCGACCCTTCAGTCACTTCTGTCGCTGACGTCATGGAATTGACGTCATGATCGAGGTATCGGAGAATCGAGGATCAAATTGTTTCTTATCACTTCACTCTAAGAAACGCGGGGACTATGTGTATACAGTCGATTCGGGCATGTCCGATTTCGTAGGCTCGAGGAGTTGCTTCGAGAATAAGCTCAAAACGGACCTAGATCGAGCCCGGTGGCAGAGTATAGAACTTGAGGATCGAAGTGCTCGTTGAAAACCAAGGCCGAGTATGACCAACCTCGAGTAAGGCATAATAATGGAATGGCGAGATATTAGCAACTAACCGAAGGTCTCGGCGGAAATCTCAGAATAGATCATACCAAGCGGTTATCGGCGCCAATCACAGATTTATTTCCGTTATTAGAGTTGTACCTTATTTAGGATTCCTCTACTATATAAAGAGGGACCCCATTCATTTGTAATCATGATACATTCACTGATAAAAAATACACACGATGCTCTCTGTTTACTAATTATTCTCTATTGTTCTTTATTGTTCTTGCTGCTTGATCTCGAGATTGTTCTGAATCGAGGTCGATACATTACCACAACACTGGTTTGATTTGTTTTATCGTCTAATTCATTTACTTAATTCATTATTTACCAATTGGTATTGGATTAGATCACGTATCCTTAAAACCACAATTTAAGTTTAATTGTTACTCAAATTTTAGGGTAAACAATAATCATGAAGAGACGTTTTGACCAAATTACGCTTATTCATTTCTTAAAAATGAGTAATGAATAACTGTATGCCTTCTCGGAATAGAAAGATGGAATTAGATATAAATAATTATTATTTTCTTAATTTTCTAAAGTGAAATAAGTTAAACGACATTTTTTGCTAAAGAGACAGAAAAAAGACTAGAAAAAGTACCACTTTCGAATCGTATTATTTGTGTTTTTAAGTGTCTGGCATAAATTTATGAAGATAATATAATAATCTTAATCATAAAAGTATTTGTTTAGCGTTTCTTGAGCCAAGAGTATTGGAACAACTTCTCTACTTTCACAAAGTACGTGTAAAGTCTACATATACACTACCCTCTCAAAACCCTCACATATGAGTTTACATTAGGCATGGCGAGACGTTTTACATATGTCTCAGCAAGGCATAAGTCCCGAGGCACGAGGCGAAGGCCCATGGGTATTTAATTTTTAATATTTTATAAAATAATATAATTACTGTAAATATTTATAAACATGTAAAATTGCATAAAAATTAAAGAAAAGTATAAATGTGTGAAAATTATATATAGATGTGCTCCATCCCCACAAAAAATTAGTCAAAACAATTTATTATACACTACTTACAAGCACAAGTAACTTGAGTCAAAAAGAATAAAGTTTTCTACAAGAAGGAAAAAAAATGATGACTAACCTACAATTTGAACTTTGAACTTGTTACTACGAAGGAGAATGGAGTTCTCTTTATATTTGTAAAAAGAAAATTGAATATTCTTTACTTTTGGGACATATTAGCATACTAGCGGATAAGATAAAGGAATTGGGAAAGACCATAAATTGAGGCTTCAATAAATAAAAAGGTCTTGCCTTTTAAATTTAATACACTTCAGTTCCTTTTAAAACTTTTGAGTAATTACAAGCTCACTTTTGAGAATTTGGGTATTATATGAAGGGCTTAGTCAACAAATTTTGTTTTAATTTGAAAAAGTCTCTGGAGCTTATGCCTCACTACAAAAACGCGCCTCAAACGCCCGAGCATAGCGTACGGCTCTTGAAGCTTTCGTCCATACCATCGCCTCGGGGCATTTTTGATGCGCCTCGTCCCGTAAACGCCTTTTAAAACACTGAGTATGACGCTGATGTTATATAAGTATCCGTATAATTATTCTTTGTTTCTCCTTAAATATTTACTTAAAATAACACTCTACTAATGAAGTTATTAAAAATAAGTTTCCCAAAAAATAATAATAATTTTAAATATCTTTCTAAACCGTCAATTAACAAAACAGATATTTAAAATAGAAATATATATATATATAAAATTTTCTTATATGATTACTTGAGGGTGGAAGCTGAGCTCATGAGTCAAAGAGTTTCCATTTCACCAAGGGTGTGATAGTATGATTAATACTCATTCATCCTTAATTAGAGATTTTAGATTTGAATTTTGAATATAAAATTGTCTTTCTTAAGGAACGCTTTACTCTTAAATGTGAGACTTTTCGACGCTAATCTAAATTTATTAAAGACATCGCATCATTCAGTTTTCAAGTCAACAAGGTTTATGATAGAGCGATAAGTACTCCTTCATTTTTAGTTAGAGATTTCAAGTTTGAACCTTAGAAATGAAGTCATCTTTATTATGAAACACTATCACTATAAAAAAAATTGATGAGAAAAATTAAATTTAATCGCACCGCAATATAGGTAAAAAAAAAACAAAATAAATGCTAACATACAGAGGGCAGAAGCTGCTTTTCTGGACCATACACTCATACAGAAGGCATATTTATTTTAATCAGTAACTTTTATATGCCTACAAATATATGATTGAGGGAGAATGGAGAGAGGAAAAAGGAAGATAGTCATGGATTTTGTTGTATTTGCAAAAAAGTAACTGTATGCAACCTTCAGTTGTCTGATTTTAGATATAGCCAATTACCTGAATTTCACAATTTCCTTTTGCTTTGAGTTTAATTACTTTCCTCAGCAGCTTAATCTTAAGTAATTGTAGAAGATATGGAGCAGCAGGAAATGAAAGAGCTGATTCCTTTACATCAAACAATTAAAATGGAAGATCAGCAGCAGCAGCAGCAGCAGCAAAAATCTCCGCATGATATTTCTTTAAATGTTCCAATTAAGAGAAGAAAAAAGGGCGGCATTATAACTATGCCTTTTATTATCGGTACAGTACTATTCATTTCCAACCAAATTCTTGTTTTCTGCTTCCATTGTCGGTGTCATCTCTTTTTGTTTTACTTCTTTGTTTTCTGGGTATAGATTTAGTTACTAATTTTGGGATTCTTTTAACAGCAAATGAGGCATTGGAGAGCACTGCAAGCTATGGGTTATTACCCAATATGACTAAGTATCTAATGAAAGATTACAGGATGGGGATCACTACTGCTCAAAATTTACTGTTTTTCTGGTCAGCAGCTACTAATTTCTTGCCTTTAATTGGTGCTTTTGTTGCTGATTCATATCTGGGTCGTTTCGTTACCATTGGCCTCGGTTGCATCTTCAGTTTACTAGTAAGTATCATTTACTACTAACATTTATCAATGTTTTCGAATTAGTACTATATCATTTATTAATGTTTTCGATTTGGTGTAACTCTGTGGACGAAGAAATAATCTAATATTTTTGTCTCCACTAAGATTTGAACTTGAAATCTCAATGTTCTCCATACACCTCATTGACTACTAGGCTACATCTTCGTGAATGTCACAATACACTACGACGTTCAACTAAACCAGTACTCTAGGTGTAACGCAAAATTTATTTGTAAAGATCTACTAAAATTACAATAAACAGTAATATGAACCTATAACTTTAAAAATATAATGAATTCAATGCTGAGAATCTTAAAGATTGAACCCATAAATCTAAATCTGCCTATCTTTAATGGTTTATCTCTTCGTTTAAGACCCTTATTCCTTCCTTTTGGTTTAGCCTTAATTGGAAAATTCTTGCTTTGTTTTCCTTATAAATGGAGGGCAGTGCGGGCCTGGGAGGGCAAATTGATGAGAGCTATAAGGGCTATTATCACTTTTAACCCGCGTCAGAAATTATTTATATTTGGTAGCCGAAAAATATATAAAATTTGTATAATTTTTGTATATAACATTCAGAATTTATATATATACAAAAAATATATCTTTTCGGCTATTGTTTTGAGAGTAACTATAAAATGTCATTTTGTCCGAGCTATATTAGATTTGACAAATATTTATATATTTATGGCACCACACCGTGTGTTTAATTAAAATTTTCCGAATATGCGAAACGTTTGTCCGTTACACAGACATTCCAAGTTAATGGAATTAAATTTTCTTGAAGAAAGTGCCACTGGTTCTTACTACTACTGCAGTACGTCTCTTATTCAATTATCCTGTCAAAATAATATACAGTCGGACGATCCAATGCAGTATAAACGTTTGAAAACTACTGACATTACTATCCTATTTGCTGCTACAAATATTTTAGTTTTTGTCTAAAGAAGCTTCATCTCTTATGCAATATCCCTTAGTTTTGGATCGTCCTATAAATGCACTAGGAAATCAAAGACAAGCTTGCACAATTCTGAATTAGGTTATTGCACATTTTACCACCCCCTAGGCCAAAAGAATCAAAATACTGCAAATGACATTTTTGAACAAAATTAAATAGTATTCCTATTAATTATTGTGCTGGGTGTGCGAACAAAGTACCACATTGGTAGCTGAAAAAATTGCGAGCCTACTAATGAAATAGGAGTAACGTGAGTTAACTAAATGTAGTTGCAATTGTTAGTCATACTGTAGTTAGGTGTTTAGCAAGGTGGTTAATTATTGTTAAAACAGTTAGTAGGTTGGTTAAGGAATGACAGATGTCACTTAGCTGGATTTTAGATTGTAATTGTATATAAGCATGTGCAAGTGGAATGAGAAGCTAAGCGTTCATTTCCATCTTCTTCTTCTCTCATCTCTATTCTTCTGTATCCAGACCTCCATTGATGAATGCTCAATCTTAATTCACTAACTACACAAATACAATCCACTGATTTTAACATGGTATCAGAGCTACACGACATTAGTGTGGTCTCATCGTCCTCAATTTTGTTCTCTCGAAGCTAATTTGGAAGATCAACAACCGCGACTCTCGATAACATAGAACCAGAGAAATTAGGTCACAATTGTATTGGTCAAAATCTGACCGCTGCGGTCGGCCTAACCGAGATCCCGTCCAAGCGACGAGACAGTGGAAGACGACATGGTTTGCTCCAAACCCCGTACTCACAATACCCGCCATGACAAAGAACGATACTCAGGGAACGACGAAAGCGGACGTGGTGTGAAAGTGTATTGACCCAAGAACATAGTGAGGATTCCATAACTATATATAGGGAGAGAATCTTCCTAGAAAATGGGGGCTTTTTCTCTCTCTTCCCTCTCCTCTGTAATCTTCTTAGTAAAAAGAAGACAAAGCAATCTTCCATTGAGGATGTAAAACAGTCATCTCCATCGATTAACAAAAGAAGAAATGAAGAACATCAATAAGATTGATCGCCCCTATTTCATCTTATGCATTATTTTCTAGATTTGTTTATGGATCTGGAGGTTATTATGTTTGACTAAGATTTACCTCTTCATCTTTGTTAATTGATTTAATCAAAAAGGTTTCGATATCTTTTAGGTCAAACAATTTGGCGCCGTCTGTGGGGATTTCTTAGTGAAAACTTCCTAGTCTCCTCCAGATTAAAAACCGGAAACATGATCACCCACCGAGAAGAACGGTAAGTAAATCTCACACGCCAACCTAGATCATGATGCTATATACAAGCAAAAGTTGCAACCAACATCCTCCCCCGCACGCCGGGCAGCCCATGAACCAGTCAAAACAAGCCTAGCCCGCACAGGACAAAGGCACAAAAAGGAAGGGAAAGAGAGCTGAATACGGTTACCGAACTCAGAAACACCATCCCCATCAACCATCGAAGCGCCAAGGAAAGCGAGTAACGCCGCCGATCCACCTTCGTTCACCAACTCATCGGATCGGGATAAGGAGAATATCATCCTAACCCACCTTCTGCTGGTTGCTCAAACAAGAATGCAAGCGCAGCACGGGCGAGCGAGCAAGGAAACATTCCAACTGAAGAATGGGAAATTATTACGAAACAACCGAAATATCATCCACCAGACAAACCCAACTCCTAGGAAATGATACCCCTTAAGTGATACTTCCTCTCCCTCACCAAAAAGGTGTCCCAAGAAAGCCTTCCCGGGGACTTAAAGAACGAGCCGACGAGGGGGAACTCCCCGAGGTCAAAGTGTAATTCATCATCCCATCCACCAATGATATCTCAAGACCGGAAAGCGAAAAGGTTAGACAGGAAAACTCCAATATGTGTGTGAAACGAGTGTGAGAAAAGAAGCAGCGTTTTTTTCTCTCCGATATTACACTCCCCGATGCAAATAAAATCAGGCGAACTGGGACTCCCCCCTGAAGATACCCCTCTCCGAAAAACCGGGACTAACGACGGGTTAATATTTCGACGAAAGTTCGAAATAACACCCTTAAGACCAAGGGTCTTCGCCAAAGAGAAGAGTTCGACCTCGATCGAACAACGACGGGTTAATATTTCGACGAAAGTTTGAAACAACACCTTGGCCTTCGCCAAAGAAAAGAGTTCGACCTCTCGATCGAACAACGACAGGTTAATATTTCGACGAAAGTTCGAAACAACACCCTTAAGGCCAAGGGCCTTCGCCAAAGAGAAGAGTTCGACCTCGATCGAACAACGACGGGTTAATATCTCGACGAAAGTTCGAAACAACACCCTTAAGGCCAAGGGCCTTCGCCAAAGAGAAGAGTTCGACCTCGATCGAACAATGACGGGTTAATATTTCGACGAAAGCTCGAAATAACACCCTTAAGGCCAAGGACCTTTGCCAAAAAGAAGAATTTGACCTCGATCGAACAACGACGGGTTAATATTTCGACGAAAGTTTGAAACAACACCCTTAAGGCCAAGGGCCTTCGCCAAAGAGAAGAGTTCGACCTCGATCGAACAACGATGGGTTAATATTTCGACGAAAGCTCGAAATAACACCCTTAAGGCCAAGGGCCTTCACCAAAGAGAAGAGTTCGACCTCAACCGAACAATGACGGGTTAATATTTCGACGAAAGCTTGAAATAACACCCTTAAGGCCAAGGGCCTTCGCAAAAAAGAAGAGTTCGACCTCGATCGAACAACGGCGGGTTAATATTTCGGCGAAAGTTCGAAACAACTCCCTTAAGGCCAAGGCCTTCGCCAAAAAGAAGAGTTTGACCATGATCGAACAACGACGGGTTAATATTTTGATGAAAGTTCGAAATAACTCCCTTAAGGCCGAGGCCTTCGCCAAAAAGAAGAGTTTGACCTCGATCGAACAACGACGAGTTAATATTTTGACGAAAGTTCGAAATAACTCCCTTAAGGCCAAGGGCCTTCGCCAAAAAGAAGAGTTTGACCTCGATCGAACAACGACGGGTTAACATTTCGACGAGAGTTCGAAATAATACCCCTAAGGCCGAAAGCCATCGCCGAAGAAAACTGGGACTCGCGACAGGATAATACTACGATATAAGCTCGAAAATAACATCCCTACGGCTAAGGCCTCTATTAGAAAAAGAATTCGGTACCATTCAGACTTTGATGGGTTAGCACCTCGACACAAGGTGAAAAGCACCGTACCATCGGCTAAAGTCGTCATCAAGGCTCTACTCAACCCGCGTGACATTGAAATCCCCTAAGAAGCGGGAAGTCAGCATGCGGAAATCTACTTTGCATCAAAATTGTGAAGAGCAAAGCAGGAAAAGGAGTACAGAAGGCATGTAACAATGAAAATTCCTCTTTATACAAAGCTACTGCGCAAACAGCCGCAGATTACCTACAACTAAAACCAACGGAGTCCAAGAAAAAACAATAAGCAACAACAAAAACAAAGAGACAAAGATAGCAATTCTTTCACTCGGCACCATCTCCGGGAGATCCTTCCTCATCACCCGCGCCCTCATCAGCTTCCGGCGTTGCAGAGTCATATCCACAGCTAACACGAGCCTCTCGTGCCTTCGCCCGTGCTCCTTCATATGCGGCCTCGGTAACGTTGCCCGCCTCCCACAAACTCTTATAGATGTCCCGCCGGGCTTCAGCATAAACCCAGAGCTCGTGCAAATGACGGGGAACAACGGCGGAGGAGGATTCAACTTGAGCCAACAATTGCTCCTTTTCAGCCTCAAGAGCAGCGACCCGGTCCCTAGGGTCGATGCCTCTCGGTCGATCTCGCCGATATGCTCCTCAAGCCTTGCTTCCATTAGCGTGGCCGTCGCCCTCTCCGATTCCTGCTCGGATTGGAGGACGCGGATGGTGTTCTCTAAAGCCGCCGCCCTCGCCAAAGCCGATGACCAGGCACTCTCGATATTTTCCAAACCGGCAACTTTTCTCTCCAACTCGGTCAACTTCCCCATCCACTCTGCGCTCATCGCCTCGACCCTGATAAGATTCTGATCCATCTCAGATTGCATAGACCTCAACTTCTCCTGAAGGTATTCGCACTCTACAGCAACCCCTTTCCCCAACTCAAGCTCTTCGTCTTTTGCACGAAGTTTCTCCTCGAGTACACTACTTCTGCAAATAGCCTCCATCAATTGCTGGTCCCTCTTCTCCAATTCCTCGCCGAGGGATCGAGCATCAGGGTTCGCCTTCAGCCGCTCGTGCATCTCACGGCACTTATCACGATAGCGCCGATATTTCCCCAGCAACGTCACGAAAATCTTGGCCCGAGTATCAGCCCTACGAGCACTTTCAATCTCCACCATATACGTCTGAAAAACGAAAAAGACAGGCTAAGGCCATATCGGCAAGAAAAACGAAAGGAATATGAAAGAAAAGTGAAATGCACCCTCAAGCCCATAGCGGCCACTTCATGCATCAAATCAATATCAGGAACGTTCCGAAGAGCCTCGCTCTCGGCGGCGGAGCACAAGAAGTCAAACTGCGGCACCAGGTCCTCCGTATCTCCCAGAAGGTTGATATCCGATGAAATCTCAAGAATACGGGACGGCCCTCCCGCATGAACCACCGAATGGGTAAACCCTCCTCAAACATCCTAACATCATTAGGATCAAGATCAGACTCAGATTCGTAGTCGTCGACCACGACACCCTTTCCCCTTTCTGCGGCCGAGAAAGAAGCACGACCAGGTACCGAGGACGAAGGCCCGTCCAAAGCAGTAGTAGCGGCCTCAGATGTCCGACCCCCCGTCGCGGCAGGTTGGTGATCAATCATAACAGCGGGGATCTCCGTCGATGGGGCAGACACAACAGTTGGCGCCGTCACTATAGGCGGAATGGCATCAACTCTCGCCTCAGATCCCGTCAAGGGAAGGTCTTCCTCTAAATGTATCACGGCTGAAGGAGCCGTTTCGAACTCCACTCGCCGCCTCTTTGATGGCCCCTCCCTTTCTTCAGCACGGGAAGACTCTCCCGTTGGGGAGGTGACAGGGGCTGAAATCTCAGGTCGAGGTGTGACCTTCGCGCGTACGGCCGTAGCCGTATAGATTCAACTGAAGTAGCCCTCGACGAAGGTCGGGCAGTACACACTGAGGCAGGATGAGCAGGCGAGGCAGGTTGACGAAAAGCTAGTGGAGGAGCTCTCGCTCTTCGCACTCTCCGTGGCATCGACAAACATCACATAAGAAACCAAGTAAAAAGGGAAGGAGGAAGAATAGCGAACAAAAACGATATTACTCACCGGTAAGGGGCTTGCGTCCATATTTCTCATAGAAGGACGACCATGTACGGATACCCGCCGTATGAGGAAGGATGGCGCTCACCCACTCACGGATACCATCAACAGGTTTAGGGGTAGCTTCGCGGCTGTAAAAACACAGTTTAGTACTACCCATAGGAAAGCAGTCTAACATCACTCCGACAGAAAGCATAGAAACTTACGTGCGAAGTTCCATTTCTCAGGGAACCCCGTAGGATCCGCCACAAGGTGCTCGGTCCGCACATAAAAGTAATTCTCGTAGAAGCGACGGTTGGCTCTGTCGTCCATCTTCACCATCAGACTCTTCGACCCTCAGTGGCGCATGTTAATCATCGTGCCATGAATGAGTTGAGGGGCGAAAATATTGAGCATATGCCCCAAAGTGATCTCACGACCGGCAAGCTCCGCAAACTTGAGCAGCATGAGGAACAATTTATACAGGTGCGGCGAAAGTTGAGCTGGGCATACCTCGTAAAAGCGGCAAAAATCTACCACCAAAAGAGGGAGAGGAAGCGTGTATCCAAAAATAAAGGGGTAGGCATAGAACGCGCAATACCCTGGGCGGTCAAAATGAACTATGTCGTCCCCCACCGCCGGTAGTATTTCAACGTAGCGAGGGATTCCCCACCTAGCCTTCAATTCTGCGATCCCCTCCTCAGTTATGACGGAAGGAGCAATGACGGAAGGAGCAGGTTCCGGCTCCTCCTCTACGTGACTATGGAAATCGCTCCACGCTTTCCCAAGGCGAGGCAGGATCTCAACCACCGACGGGACCTCCTCATCTTCTACCATTTCCGCTCTTCCAGTGGCCTGAACATCACTTTTCGGCGCCGGAGTTGTGGCAGAGAGGTCAGCGCGAGAAGAATCGCTAGCCATTTGTATCAATTTGATAAAGCAAAGGGATAAAGAAAAGGAAAGACGAAAGTTCCTGGTTAACTGGAGAAAATCAAAAATCCAAAGTATAAGGAGAAAAAAGATTCGCAAAGTTCTCTTTAAGTAAAGGCGAAAAATGTGTCAATCGAATGGTGCAGTCCTATTTATAAGAGATATAAATTCCTCAAGCACGAAACCCAAGAGTCGCCAATTGAAGTTGATAGGGCATGAAACAGTTCAATCCCCTGGGAACGTGTGTCATAATGGCAGGCAACCATGAATAACGCTTCAAGATAAACAATGTTCCGGTTCCGAAATGGCCGCAATGGTTCAAGGATATCCAAAAGACACCGTTACTTTACTAGAATCCAAAGACCATACCCAAGGGTAGGTAGTCAGATTTCTCTTAGATATGTAACAATCATAATCCGTCTACCAGGCCCGACAAGAGATGACCCCGGCAGACGAAGGGACTAACTGTACTGGTCAAAATCTGACCGTTGCGGTCGGCCTAACCGAGATCCCGTCCAAGCGACGAGACAGTGGAAGATGACATGGTTTGCTCCAATCCCCGTACTCACAATACCCGCCATGACAAAGAACGATACTCAAGGAACGACGAAAGCGGATGTGGTGTGAAAGTGTATTGACCCAAGAACATAGTGAGGATTCCATAACTATATATAGGGAGGGAACCTTCCTAAAAAGGGGGGGATTTTTCTCTCTTCCCTCTCCTCTGTAATTTTCTTAGCAAAAAGAAGACAAAGCAATCTTCCATTGAGGATGTAAAACAGTCATCTCCATCAATTAACGAAAGAAGAAACGAAAAACATCAATAAGATTGATTGCCCCTATTTCATCTTATGCATTATTTTCTGATTTGTTTATGGATCTGGTGGTTATTATGTTTGACTAAGATTTACCTCTTCATCTTTGTTAATTGATTTAATCAAAAAGGTTTCGATATCTTTTGGCTCAAACAACAATCATCCACTTTTCCTGAATTCAAATGATAATTCAGGAGCTATATTGATCTCGTTGCAATTGAGAGGACCGGAAAATTACTCCGTGTGGAGCCGGGCAATGAGGATTGCAATCCTAGGTCGAAATAAGCTAGGTTTCATTGACGGCACATGCAAAAGGGAGAATTACGGTACGAATCTCGTTGATCTCTGGGAGCGTTGTAATGCGATTGTATTGTCTTGGTTGATGAACTATGTTTCACCGAAATTATTGAGTGGAATGGTGTATTCCTCAATTGCTAGTGCGGTATGGGTTTATTTGAAGGAGCGTTTTGATAAGGTGGATTGTTCTAGGATTTTTCAGATCCACAGAGAAATTGCCACTTCTAGGCAGGGCACTAGCTCAATTTCAACTTTTTTCTCCAAATTGAGAGTGCTTTGGGCAGAATTTGATAGTTTGGCACCAATTCCTGGTCGTGACACTACCAATTCTCGTGAATTTGTCCAGTTTATGGAGCGTCAAATGCTTCTACAATTTCTGATGGGACTCAATGAATCATATGAACATGCTAGAAGTCAGCTGCTCATGATGGTACTTGTGCCTACACCATTAACAAAGCATACTCTATGCTTATGGAGAGGGAGAGCCAAAGGAACATGACAAACACTATATCTGCAACTGATAATGCAGATATTATAGCACTTATGATGGCAAAAGGAGGTTTTGCTCAGAAGTCTAAGAAGAACTATAATGTGTACTGTGACTACTGCAAACTAAAAGGTCACACTCGTGAAGGTTGTTACAAACTCATAGGGTACCCTGCTGATTTCAAGCATAAGAAGAAGCAGAATACCATTGTAGCTCATAATGTCTATGCTGGAGATGGTAGAAAATAGGATGCAAAGGAGGGAAGACAAAACCATGGTGATGACAGTGGTGCAGAACAATTGCTAGGCCCTTATTTCACCCCTGAACAGTACTCTCAGATTCTGAAGCTGCTCAAACAGGACAACACTGGTAAATCATCAGCTAACATGGAAGGTATTAATGAAATCTTAACAAATATGGCAGGTAATGATAATGTTTTTTTAGTAGATTCACAGAAGAAGGATTGGATTGTTGACTCAGGAGCTACAAACCATATGATCTCAGACCTAAATGTGTTAGAAAACAAAACTAAATTAAAACCTCAGGAACAACAAAAGGTACACTTACCAAATGGAGGAACAACTGCTGTAACACACATTGGTTCATGTAGTTTCAATGGCATAGACACTTTACTCAATGTTCTATATATACAAGACTTCAAGTACAATTTGTTGTCTGTTTCTAAGCTCACAAAGGCATTACAATGCTCAGTCACCTTCTTTTCAAGTTTTTGCATGTTCCAGGACCTTTACCGTGGGAAGGTCAAGGGGATTGGTAGAGAAAGAGGTGATCTCTATCTGTTTGCTCAGGTTTATACTAAAAGGACAACTGCTGAAAATAAAGGCTTGGCTGTAATGAAGGAGAAGGTAGATATTGATCTTTGGCATAGAAGGTTGGGGCATGCATCAGTTGGAGCAATAAAACAAATGTTGGGACTATCTCAAGAACAGTGTAGAAAAACAATTGAAAACTGTATAATCTGTCCATTAGTAAGACATGTTAGATTGTCATTCAGTACTAGTACAAGTAAAGCTACTGAAGTTTTTCACTTGTTACATATTGATGTATGGGTGCCCTACAGTTTCAAAACTTACAATGGGAATAAATTTTTTCTAACAGTTGTAGATGATCATTCTAGAATTACTTGGTTGTATTTGCTCAAGTTTAAAAATGATATAGTTATGATTTTAAGGAACTTCTTCAAAATGATACAAACACAGTTTGGGAAATCTGTGAAAATGATTAGATCATTAATGCAAATTGTTCTTAGATCTTTCAGAGTTTGGGAATCATACATCAAAGAACTTGTGTGCACACCCCACAGCAAAATGGGGTGGCTGAAAGAAAGCACAAACGTATTCTGGAGATAGCCAGGGCAATCAGATTTCAGGGAGCAATTCCCTTAAAATTTTGGGGGCATTATGTCATAGCAGCAGTTTACTTGATAAACAGAATGCCATCTGTTGCATTACAAGGGAAGTCACCTTATGAAGTTTTTCACAAAATGGAGACCTAATCTGCAGCATCTAAAGACAATAGGGTGCTTATGTTTTGCAAAGAAGCTGATTAACCATGATATATTTGCTGCTAGAGCAATTGCAGCTATCATGATGGGATATTCAAAATCTACTAAAGGATATGTCTTGTATGATTTAGCTGCTCAGACCTTCTTCATCAACCGAGATGTTAGCTTCAGAGAAACTCTGTTTCCCTTCAAGTTCAAGAAAGGTCGACCTTTACCACTGTTTTCTGATGGTGGTTTGAATTGTCCTATATTGCTTGATCCTGTTGTGGATCACATAGAAGGAGAAGCTGTTATAGATGATCTAGAGATTGCTCAATTCGAGAATGTTGCTTCACCAGTTCCATCAGCTGGAGTTGATCATGAAGCAGATATACCTACCACTACAAATATTCCACCTGTTCCTGAACCAGATACAGAAGCAGTAATGGAAGATTTACCTGTGAGTAAATCTGCACATGAGGAAATTTTCTTTTCAGATGCCATGCCATCGATTGAGTCAATAGAATTAAGAAAGTCAGTTCGAACAAAAAAGACTCCTGGTTGGTTAAAGGATTTTGTCACACCAGTTACCAATTGTGCTTCACATATTTCATATCCTATTCAGAATTCAGTTAACTATACTAACATCAGTCCTGCCTACAAACATTTCCTCACTGCCCTTACTTCTGTAGCTGAACAAAGATCCTTCAAAGAAGCTTCTGCAGACCCCAGATGAGTAGAGGCTATGAAGACTGAAATTTCAGCCTGGGAGGAGAACAAAACATGAGAAATTGGTACCTTTACCTAAAGGAAAGATTCCCATTGGTTACAAATGGGTATTCAAGGTGAAGTATAAAGCCAATGGTGATATAGAGAGGTTTAAAGCACGATTGGTCGCCAAAGGCTACAACCAGCAAGAAGGTCTTGATTACACTAAAACATTCTCACTAGTGGTTAAAATAGCAACTGTGAGATCAGTGGTTTCTATAGCTGCAGCAGAAGGTTGGCACATCCATCAGATGGATGTGTACAATGCTTTTTCTACAAGGGGATCTTCATGATGAAGTATATATGCAATTACCTGAGGGCTTTGCAAGCCAGGGGAGCATCTTGTATGTAGGCTTGTCAAATCCCTTTATGGATTGAAGCAAGCAAGCGGGCAATGGAATGTCAAGTTGACTGAGCTTTACTGGCTCAGGGGTTTACTCAAAGTAGTCTGGATCATTCCTTGTTTACTCAGAAACAGGATAACAACATTATTGTCATTCTGGTTTATGTGGATGACATGCTGATAACTAGGAATAATCTGAAGCTAATAGAAGCCACTAAGGATCAACTGAACAAAACATTCCAAATGAAGGATCTTGGAGAGTTAAAATACTTTCTGGGAATTGAATTCAGTAGATCCACCAAAGGTATTCTGATGAACCAGAGGAAATATGCCTTAGAGTTAATTGGTGAATTGGGATTGAGTGCTGCAAAGCCTGCTTGGACTCCACTTGAATACAACCAGAAGTTTACTAACAAAGAACTAGATGACATTTCAGGGGTGCAAGATGATGATGCATTGGAAGACAAAGGGAAATATCATAGACTTATTGGGAAACTGTTGTACTTGACATTAACCAGACTAGATATAGCCTTTGTTGTTCAGACCCTTAGCCAATTCATGGAGCAGCCGAAGAGATGTCGTTGGGAAGCAGCCTTAAGAGTTGTGAGGTACATCAAGAGAGAGCCTGGACTTGGCATACTGATGAGTAGCAGAAAGACAAATGTTTTGAGTGCCTATTGTGATGCTGATTGGGCATCATGTCCTAATACAAGAAAATCAGTTACTGGTTTTCTAGTAAAGTATGAAGACTCACTCATTTCCTGAAAATCCAAAAAACAAAACACAGTGTCAAGAAGTTCAGCAGAAACTGAGTACAGAAGCATGGCATGGACTGTAGCAGAATTGATATGGGTGGCTGGATTGTTCAAGGAGCTAGGAACAGATGTGAAGAAACCAATTGATCTGTTCTGTGATAACAAGGCAGCACAACAAATTGCAGCAAACCCAGTGTACCATGAGAGGACAAAGCATATAGAGATTGATTGTCATTTTATAAGAGAGAAGATTCAACAAGGATTAATTAAAACACATCATGTTAGTCCTAAAGAACAACAAGCAGATATACTGACCAAGGCACGTCTGAGATCACAACATGAGTATCTAGTATCCAAACTGGGAGTGCTCAATGTTTTTGCACCTACCAGTTTGAGGGGGAGTGATAAAATAGGAGTAATGTGAGTTAACTAACTGTAGTTGCAATTGTTAGTTATACTGTAGTTAGGTAGTTAGCAAGGTGGTTAATTATTGTTAAAAGAGTTAGTAGGTTAGTTAAGGAATGACAACTGTCACTTAGCTGGATTTTAGATTGTAATTGTATATAAGCATGTGCAAGTGGAATGAGAAGCTTAGCGTTTATTTCCATCTTTTTCTCTAAGTCTCTTCTCTCATCTCTGTTCTTCTGTACCCAGACCTCCATTGATGAATGTTCAATCTTAATTCACTAACTACACAGATACAATCCACTAATTTTAACACCTACATATAAGGTGTAGAAATCTATTAATGGCGTGAGGTCTTTCTGAGAAAACCGTGCAGTCTTGGCCGAAAACGGACAATATCACATCATGTTAAGAGCATCTTTGGGCCGTCTTAGCTCAACATATTGGAATCCTATTCAGTTTTTCAATGACAGCAGCAGCCATTCACCCACCATTTTTTAAACAGATTTTTTTTTAATATGTGAAATTTTAATAGCTTTAGCAATGATCGGCTACCCAACGGATTGAATCCGAGAACCAAAGGCTTGAAGCAACAACCATGAGCATCAACTGCCACCACAACAACACTTGCATTTCCCTCATGCTTCTTAATACCTACATCACTAAACAACAATATCTCATGTTGATCCATGTTATTACCCGATATGATGTTTTTGATATGATTACATTTACAAGCTCATCATATTCATAAGGCTTTGGTTTTGTAATTAACTTGCCAACTTCAATACCTTAACACCCTCTTTGTTGCAGGGAACTACTGTGTTGTGGTTAACAGCAATGATTCCAAAAGCAAGGCCTCCACCTTGCAATCAAGTAGGGCAGGCCTGTAAATCTGCAACAGCATCACAATTCATGCTCTTAGTCTTTGCATTCCTTCTCATGTCAATTGGTGCTGGTGGTATAAGACCATGTTCTTTAGCCTTTGGTGCTAACCAGTTTGACAAGAAAAATGATCCCAACAACCAAAGGGTATTAGAGAGTTTCTTTGCCTGGTATTATGCTTCATCTATACTCTCTGTTCTGATCGCGATGACAGGTCTCGTTTACCTTCAAGATAAGATGGGCTGGAAGATAGGGTTCGGAATTCCAGCACTCCTCATGTTCTTCTCCGCGCTGTTTTTCTTCCTTGCTTGTCCATTTTATATCAAGAAAAAGGTTACCTCAAACTTGTTTACCAGCTTAGTAAAAGTAATTGTGGTTGCCCACAAGAACAGGAAACTCCCATACCCTACTCAGCACTCGGGTTACCATCGCAAGAATGGTTCAAAACTTCGAGTGCCTACTGAGAAATTGAGGTGTGCACAATGTTCTTGATTAACACTGTTGATGTTGGTTCTTTGTCATTTCGTTGTCTTTTCAGTTCGATTGCTGAAAATCTTTTTTTCTTTGATAGGTTCTTAAACAAAGCTTGCATCATTAAGAGCCCTGAAGATGTTAAGCCAAATGGAGTTGCAGTCAACCCGTGGAACCTTTGCACGATAGACCAAGTCGAGGAGCTAAAAGCCCTCATTAGAATCATGCCATTGTGGTCGACGGGGATCATGATATCAATAAACCTCAGCCAAAGTTCATTCCCTTTTCTACAAGCTCTGTCCATGGACAGACATTTAACTAAAGGTATTGAAATACCAGCTGGCTCATTCGGGATGTTTATGATGATAGCATTAACAATTTGGATTCTTATCTATGACCGCGTGCTCCTTCCATTGGCATCTAAAATCAAAGGAAAACAAGTAAGGCTTAGACCTATAGAAAGAATAGGAATTGGCATATTTATCTCTTGCATATCCATGTTAGTCTCTGGTATCGTGGAACATGTTCGACGAAAAAGAGCAATAAACCAAGGGCTGTTGAACAACCCCAATGGATTGGTAGCAATGTCCGCAATGTGGCTCATTATACAACATAGTTTAAATGGTATAGCTGAGGCATTCAGTGCAATTGGCCAAACAGAATTCTATTACTCTGAGCTGCCAATGAATATGTCAAGTCTTGCATCTGCACTTTTTGGACTAGGAGCGGCCGTGGCGAATCTGTTGGCAAGCGTTATCTTTAGCGTTGTGGATAAACTTACTAAAGGAGAAGGGAAAGAAAGTTGGATTTCAAGCAATATCAACAAGGGTCATTATGAGAATTACTACTGGCTTCTAGCTATTATGACAGCTTTTAATCTGGTATATTTTTTGGTTTGTAGCTGGGCATATGGACCAACAGTTGACGTTGATATCACTAAGAGAATGTTAGAGGACAGTGATGATGAGATGCCACAGGAGAATGTGTCTAGACCTGACTTGAATTCGCATTAGGCTAGATACTGAAGTACATTTATTGTATACATATAGTATTTATACAGAATCATATATTACCAAATGCGTTATATATATATATATATATATATATATATATATTGTAACTTTGCCAAAATAACAAAAAATAAAAATAAAAATCTAAAAAGGGCTTGATCACCAACTGAAGTATGAACGCTTGCTGCATAGAATGGTTGAGTTGATTTCATTTTGTCTTCTCATTTATACTTGGATAACATATAGTTTAAACCACAATTCTCGTTCACGCATAACCATATCACCTTTTAAATAATACTATTGATAACCATGAGGATAACCCTTTTAGGCAAACACTGAATTTTATAGCCTGTGTGGCCAAGCTTCTAAATCAGCTTATTTTGATATGTGTTTTGTTCAAAATTTCTTTTTTTAAAAAAAAGCATTTTTGGTGAGAAGTAGTTTGTATTAGACTAATTAATTTGAAAAGCTCTTTTAAGCAGCAATTAGCGTTTGGTTAAACTTTCTTAAAGTATTTTTCTCCAAAGTACTTTTGGGAAGAAGTTACTTATTTCTGCCTCTCAATAACTGCTTTTGCTTCTATTCAAAAGTATTTTTTCCTTTCTAAAATTTGATCAAACGCCTTAACTTTAAAGAAGAAAAACACATTTGGCCAAAAAAGAGTTTGTAGCTAGTGGGAATTGAACCTATGACCTTATGAAGGTTTTGAACCCCCTTAACCACTAAACTACACTTTTGAGTTGTGTTAAGGGGGTTCAAAACTTAATCCAGATTTTGCCCTATATATACAGTATAATTTTTCGGCGAAAAGAGTTCGGGAACCCCCCTTCCGCCCCCTAAATCCGCCCCTGGCTATTGGACCACAATAAGGGGTATATATATATACCTAGAAGAGACAAAGATGAGAGGAAATGCACGAAAAGATGGAAAGAAAGTGAACCTCGTCAATTAGCTCTCTTTTCATAGTACGTTCCAATGGGTTGGTCGAAAGATGAAAAGGATAGGAAGAAAACGAATGGACAAGAATATTAATATTAAAGATAAGTGAAGACAAAAGAGAAATGAATGGAATTTTTACCTCCTATAGCATAGGAAAACACCTTTTTATTTTAAATAAATACCATTTAAAAAAATTATATTCTATAGATACCTTTTAATGTTTATAGCAAAATATCTAATTTTGATTACCTCATACCCCTAAGCCACTAAATACGCTATTCAGTTACACTATTTTCTTTCTCTCTCTACTTTGATACATGCCATTCTCTTCCCCCATCCCATTAAAATTTCCGCTCTCCTCCTCCTTCCAACGGCATCTTCTCTTTGCTTCACTTTAATCAATGCTTCAAAATCCAGCGACCCAATTCCTACATCATGGCCAAAACAATTCCACTCGATTCTCTTCATGAATAACACCAAAGGGAATCTTCAGGTTGTTGATTTGTGGTACGGTTATCCCAATGGCAGGAACTTCAACATTATCCAAAACCAATTGGGAAAGCGATAAAGTCGAGGTTCTCAACTTCCGTCATCTTCAATACGAGATTCAAGCTTTAACAGAGTCCTTATTCTGCCACCATTGCTCGATGGCGGATTCGTCGAAAATTAGGGGTTGTTCTTGAACAAAGACGACGGAGTTTGGGGCTGAGTAACTTGATTTTCTGTTAATATATTTCAATGTATTTTCAACGTATCACGCTTTATTTTCATATATTTCATTGTATTCATTGTCTTTTTTTTATTGTAATTTAATGTATCTCGTTGTATTCCATGTATTTCATTGTATTCACTGTCTTTTTTTTTATTGTATTTCAAAGTATCCTGTTGTATTCTATGTATTTCATTGTATTCACTGTCTCGCTATATGCCATGAATGTATTCATATGTTTTCTTAATTAATATAATTTATGCATTCAGATGTATTATATAATTTCTCTGATGATTGCTATGTCTTTGGGGTATTTTTCGGTTGAAAATCTTTTTTATAACCGGAAATACAAATTTTGTGTGTTATAATTGAGTTTGTTGAGTTATATTAGGAGTCTATTATGTTAATTGATACATTTTCCGTGTGTAATCCCCTGTTTCACGCCGTGAATATAGTCAAATACAGTCGAATACAATAATATGTCCAGCTGTAATCCCATGTTTCACGCCATGAATACAGTCGAATACACTCGAATACAACAACTGATTAGGTGGACTTCCCTGATTCACGCCTATTTTTGCTATTGTATTCATGAATACAGTAGCTTAAATACATCTAATACATCTTATAACAACAGAAAACGTATCTACCATCCATAATATAGCAAATGATATCTACAAATAGTTAATTACCACTAAAAGATAGTGCTTTATGAAAATTTCTCCCGAAAAAATAGAAAAAGGAAAATACGGAGATCTCTGTCGTTTTGCCTTGTTGTTTCTTGGACGCAAGGACTATTAATAATTTAATATTGCTTCAGTCCAATAATTTTGAGGGGGTCGACTGTATATGTTCTTTTTCTTATTACGTATTATTGCATCAGTCCCTGTCGAAGAGGAGCACAATGCATCTTTTCTGCAGCAAACACAAGACACAACTGAAGAGAGAAGCTGAAGGGCAGCCCGGTACACTAAGCTTCCGTTATGTGCGAGGTCTGAGGAAGGGTCAGACCACAAGGGTCTGTTATTTGATAATATTTTCAAAATAAATGAGTCCAAGTGTCATGTCTTAAACCAAGTTTCACTATGCATGAAAAGAAACATTGGAGTGGCAATGTAAAGGGAATTAAGGACAAGTAAGTGTAGGGGTGTACATAAGTCGGGTTGGTTCGGATTTTTCAATTACCAAACCAAGTATGTCGGGTTTTTAAATCTAAAGACCAAACCAAACCAATAAAACTCAGGTTTTTCAATTTCGGTTTTTCTCGGATTTTTTTCGGTAAAATCTTCGTAGCACAAAACATATAACTTGTGCTCAAAATATTTCTTTAATCCTAGTAAGATACAACTATATAAGGTATTTTTCAAGAAAATAATACAAAATATGAGATGTGTCATGGCATTATCCTAAAATATTCAATAATAAAGATAATAAAATTATGTAATATAAATATTGCAAATTAAAAAGCCATAATAAAAATAAAGATAATCTAAAAGTACTAAGTTATGCTATAATAAGTAGACTAATAAGGGAGTATTAATTACATGACTAAACGCTAAAGAAAAAATAATAGGTTATGCATTTTTATCTAAATCATTGCAAAATAAAAAATAGATATTCAATACATTGTCGTTCCTACTATAGAATTGAATGTCTTTTGTTAGCATTGCATTGATTTGATTTTGGTTTGGACTTTGTTAGCATTATTTAAGTTACTAATATTAATGTCTATAAAACTTATTGGAACATTCAAAAGTTCTAAGTCCAACCTTGAAATAATAATACGTTAAAAGATAAAATAATGAAAAAATTTAAGAAGTATTTATAAATTACATCACAATAAGTATATTTATCTATACTATATTAAAAGCACGAAGGCCCTTAGCGAAATGTCGTTCGCGTTTTTTACCCTTTAAAAATATATTTCACAAGGGGTTAAATTGTAATTTAAATTAACTTCCTAATATTTAAGATTTTCAAATCAACTTCAATCAATACTTAGCCTAATATTTAGGTGTAAAATAAATTCCTCAACTTAAATTTTCTCTCTTCGTTAGGCAATATAGCAAGTCCTTGCCAAAAAGCTAAAAAGTCGCACGAATCTCACACGAAGCTAAAAGGCCAAAAAAAGACTAACGCCTCAACACCTTGCCATCATCAACTAGAACTAGAAGTAATACTACAAAAGTTTATTTGTTTAATTATTATTATTATTATTATTATTATTATTATTATTATTATTATTAAATATCATTGACGATTCTTTTAGGAGCATGCTCCAAAAATTAGACACAAAGTAACAATATACAAAGCAATCTGGTTGCTCATTCAAAATATTATTGATATGAAGTAATCTCACAATTAATATGTAGCTTTATTTTTCGTGCGCGTGCTAAAAAATTTAGAAAATTGTAAAAATATACTTATTTACCAATTTTCTCCAAAACATTGAACCAAGAATATCCAAAGCATGCATGATCGTACAATGAATAATCAAATTATATTTTTACTGCATGCAAATTTTAAAAAAAAAATATTTGTTAGAAGTTGGAATATACTATGAACCAAATCACAAAATGCATGACTACATGACTGCTTGCGCCAGAATGATCTCAATTCCAATCGACAAAAGAAATATTCTTTTTTAATGACAAAAGAAATAAGTTTATTGTGACCAACTAAAAAACCAAAAAAAAAAAAAAAATTATTTTACATGAAAGAATTATTTTAACTTCTTATAGAGGTTCACTCGACGATCATTATCCTCATTATCTAAGATCGCAAGCAATCAAATTCTTTGGCTTCAGAACCGCATCAAGATAGTGAAAATAAAGAGATGTAACACAAATATATCTTTAAAATAATTAATTATGCTATTTTAAAAAGTTTTTTCTCATTTATACAAAGTACACACGCAACGCGCGTACACTAAGACTAGTATATTAAATATATCTAAAATTTCTATATATGTATGTAGGGTTGGTTTGGTTTCGGTTTGACTTTATTTAGTTAAAGCCAAACCAAACGAATTATGGTCGGGTATTCTTTTCTAACACCAAACTAAATCAAACTAAACCACATTCGAATTTTTTTTTCTCAGTTTGACTCGAATTATGTGTATGAACACTTGTCTATATTTAATCCCTGATGAAGAAACACAAGAAATGCTTCTTATTTCTACTTCCTCTCTCCATTACGCCTCTTTTCTTTCCTTCCTTTATTTTTCTTTCTGATTCCTGTATCCTCTGAATAAATAGAGATGGGCTTGTTTAATCATGAGGAAATATTTCACATTGCTGAAATAGTTTCTTAGGACAGTGCCCAGCACGACTCAAGCCAATTCGTGTTTCTATTATCGTTGTTTTCCGGTGTCATTTCCCTACATATTGTAAGCAGCCTTACCCTGCATTGCTGCAAGACGCTATTTTCACGGCTCGAACCCGTGATCTCTGATCACATGACAGCAACTTTACCAGTTACGTCAAGGCTTGCCTTCGAAGATAGAAGCTGAAATTGAAAAATATACCACGTATACCCTGGATATGGCTTCAAACAAGACTTAGCCGAACAATAAGAAATTACAAAATAAATCTTTTTGTTAGAACTAAACATGAAGCTTAAATGCTTCAAGGTTACTTCCACGGCTTATAGCTTGTTTGGCCAAGCTTCTTTTTGGCTAAAAGTGCTTTTTTTTGGCCAAAAGCATTTTTGGCCAAAAAATTGAGGTGTTTGGCCAAGCTTTTGGAAGGAAAAAAAGTGCTTTTGAGGAGAAGCAGAAGCAATTTNGAAGACAGTAAAAAAGTAATTTCTACTCCAAAAGCACTTTTTAGAGAAGCACTTTTGAGAAAAATACACTTAGAAGCAGTTTTTTAAAGCTTGGCCAAACACTAATTGCTGCTCAGAAGTGCTTTTCAAACTAATTAGCCAAACACAAACGGCTTCTCACCAAAAGTACTTTTGAGAAAAGCGTACTTTTGAGAAAAGCACTTTTGAAAAAAAGCACTTCTCAAAATAAGCTGATTTTTGCAGCTTGGCCAAACGGGCTATTACTCGAAGAAAAATAATTAGCAACCATAAGACATTTTGGATTCTATTCAGATTCACAAGTTATCACTGTATGCCTACGCGTCCCCAGAAAAGAAAAGAAAAAACAGAGAATTGGCGAGGTTCATGGATTGACTAATTCTACACTACATACATGTATCGCTTTCCTAATTGAAGAATCATAACATCTGAGAGTTACTCTCCAATATTTATGACTACAATTTCGTGCAGAACGGTACTCCAATCTACTCCCATATCTGGACTATTAATATTACAAAGAAAGAAAAAAAAATTGAATGAGAATTGAGTCTTCCCCTGGTGGCGCCCGAGTGCAATAACTAAAGGAAGAAGATATGCGGATTGTGGCTGACTGATAATTACCTCCGTCCTACAGCACATTTATTTGCCTTCCAATATATTCCATTCTCGACCTCTAAGCAGACCTTTAAACTTATTTTGGATCATCAGCCAGCTTTCTCTTCAGCTCCTTTTTGTTTACCTACAATAACGGAGAAAAGGGGACAGGAGAGCACAGACCTGAAATGAGTTTCTTAAAGCTAGGAACTTGTGGATGCACACAAATATAAGCGAGATAATCGTTCTTTCAACGGAAAAAACTTATGCAAACCAGGTGCATGAATTATGTTAATTTACCAAAGTTAAGTGATAAATTGAGATAATATTATATACTCCATTAATTAACTACAAGTAAGTGATAAAGTTTATGAAAAAGACACACTTTTGGTTTAGTGCATGCATCAGGTTTGGAGGTTAGCAAGGTTCAGAACAACTCACCTTCCCCATAGCATTGCGAGGCAATGAGTCCCACACAAACAGACGACTAGGTATCTGTAACATAGGTTGAATGACAAGAATTAGTTTAGCAGGCATATCTTGGTACTCTGTATGCCGCATTGTCTTGCAAAAGAACCAAATCACAAAACAATACTTTTTTGTCCCAAGCAATAGTAAAACATTACGAACAGAGTAAGAGCACATATTCCTTATCCCTAGGCCATGTAATTTCACTCATTCTCCTCTCTTTCTGATCCATGTCACTAACACTCACCAAACAAGGGCAATTATGTGTCTAAGATGACGAGTTCTTGCATAAGGATTTTGTGTTAAATTCCTTTATCTAAAATATGGAAGAGTAATTTTTAAGCTCAGGGGGATAGTACTTCACAAAACAAGGAGAAATACCTTATAAGGAGCAAGTCTCTCTTTTGCCCAATCTGAAAGTTCTTGCAAACTTAGAGCAGGTTTTAATTCCTCATCTCGCTTTCTTTTGAGCTCGGTGTCAGGAATAACAATTGCACACACCACTTCACCATAGTCTTTGTCAGGTAATCCTAACACACAGCATTCTGATATAGCTGGATGCTGTGGAAAGGAAATGTGTTAACTCCGAATAAATATGCTGGCAGTCAGAATCAATTTTTCAGACAGACGTTTCCGAGGAAAAAAATCTAATGAAAGGAAATTTCGAAGAGCAGTTTATATCGTAGATGGACAAAAGGCTACCTCCAACAGTACTGCTTCAATTTCCAATGCTGATAACTTGTATCCACCGACCTTCATAATATCAGCATTGGTCCCTGATAAAAGAAAACAATGAACATTTTTTCCTCAAATAAATACAGTTCAATAGCGAAAGACATTATTATGTCGATGCTTTTAGGATTGGAAAATAAACTGGTTGATAAACATCAAACTGTTATATAGCTTAATGCTTCCATTTCGCTAAAAAGTCTATCATCTTCAAAGACATTTCTAATGGAAGAGTCGACTGTATATTTGAAGATATAACTCTCTGAAAGACCTCACTGGCCCTCGAGGGTTTCTCAGTTATATTTTCTTTTTCTCACTTTTACACAATTAGAAAATGAAGAAACTATCAGAGCGTTGTAATTTCTAAAAGACTTAGTGGAAATTCTACAAGGTGCATAGAAGCATACTTTTCCAGTTTGAGACAATCTTCAATTACTAGATATTTACCAAATCAAAGAAACTAGGGGCGTGTTTGGTATGAAGAAAAACATTTTTCGAAAAATATTTTCCAATTTTTCCATGTTTGGTTGGCTTAAATGTTTCGGAAAACGTTTTCCTCCAATTGGAGGAAAACGTTTTCCTTATTAAGAGAAGGGAAAACATTTTCCAAAACTCCTTCTCAATCTTCCCCACCCTCACCAACCCATCCGACACCCAACCCCACCCCACCCCACCCCACGCCATCCCCTCTCTTCAAAATGGTTTTTTTTCTTTCAAATTTCAGTTTTTTTTCGTCACCACCCACTCTGCTATCCCCACCCACCCACTCCCCTCCGGAAAAAAAATATTTTTTTTATATATTTTCAGTATTAATTTTTCCATCTTTCGGTTTATAGGTTCGAAATTTTACAAGTTCCAAAGTTATGAGTTTGGAGGTTTATGTGTTTGGAAGTTTACGGGTTTAGAAATTATAAAGTTCGCGGTTTCGAAAGTTTAGCGGTTCGGAAGTTTATGAAATTTGTGGGTTCGGAAGGTTGTTGGTTCGAAAGTTTATGGATTCATGTTTATTGTATCTAAATTATTTATGAATACTTTTGAGAAGTTATTTTCCTTAATTTGCGTACCAAACACCGAAAAACGAATAAGATTACTACTTGTTTTCGAAGAGAACATTTTCTTGGAAAATATTTTCCTTTATACCAAAAACACGCCCTAGGTGTTAGATCTTAAGCTCAGCTGCTTTGAGAAAGCAGTCATGGAAAGAATTATCCTCAAGTAAGAAATTCGGAAAGGGATAGAGGCAAGAATACGCTTTCCCAAAAGCTGCCATAACCTCATTTAATTGATGAAATCATAATGGGAGATGATAGACAGAATATTGATCGGTACTAAAAAATTATCCAATATCCAATTCAAACAAGTATACCATGCGAAGAATATCTAATAAACTTACGTCCCAAAATGATGTAATATCCATCTTCATCCACTGTAACAGCATCTCCAGTCTTGAAGAATCCATCATCAGTAAATGATTGCTTGGTTACCTAGTAATTCACCAGATGGGTGAGAGATTTTCAAAGACCAAAAAATGATGTTAGAGGTCATCAATTTCTTAAGAAAAAAGGTTTTTTGCCTTGCATGCCAACAAAACAGGAAATGGTTGGGGATGGTGCTATCGAATGTATTGTGATTACCTCAGGTAGTCTCCAATATTCTTTGAACAATGAAGGGCTCCTAATGCAAAGCTCCCCTACTCCTGTTTTATCACTACCACTCTCATCATCCAAAAGGATCTTGGCCTATCAGAAACCAGTAAATGACAGAATATTTGAAGTTAATTAACCACAGCAGTTACAACAATAAGAAGTTGGATAACACTATTCACAGACTGTATATTAACTTGGTGAAGCAATATGTTAGATGTTGAATACCATAAAAGAAAGAATTCACCAACCTGGACACCTGTAAAGGGCTTGCCAACAGTACCTCCTTTGCGTTTGCCTTTAATGGGATTAGATATTGCCATCACAAACTAGACACAATTGGCCGTTCACATAAAGATGGAAATGAATTAACGAGCAATAAAGTAGTGAGCCGCCTACAGATCAAATTAAGTGGCTATGAAGAAAACAGATACCTCTGTCATGCCATAACGTTCTAATAGTCGATGACCTGTAATTGTTTCCCACTGCTGCATGACGGGCAAAGGAAGTGCAGAGGAGCCGCACATCTGGAAACACAAACCAATTATTCAGTCATTTCCAAGAACTGGAATACAGTGGATTTACATTCTGAAATTTCAAAAGCGAAAAAAGGAAATAAATAACAAAGGGCAATTCTAGTCATCACACACGATAGGGTCCTAATTCTGTTTTGTATGGTCTATCCAAATACGTAACAGCCGAGGGGAACCGAGTTTCTTACCATAAGACGCAAGTGCCTTGATGCTGAAGCAGAGGCTGCTTTCAGTTCTGGATCCATCGCTTCATAACCTTGTATTAATCGTGTATACATAGTAGGAACCTATTCGATGAGAGAATTTTAGAATAAGGTAAAATAAAAACAAACAACCTAAATTACATATCATAAAAGGGGATTGGCAGGCATGCGTGCCGGAGGGGGAGGGAAGGTGGTTGTGAAAAATGAAAGCTGTTAGTAGACACTATGTTGTTAGTATTTCCTAGCCGAGTATATAAAATGTATCCTAGGCTCCAAGCTATGGCCACAAAATCATGAACACTTTGGAGATCTGATATTACATAGAGGTTTTATTGTAAACAATGTACCAGATAAGTAACATGACAACCCATGGCAACCATATTTCATTATTTTTATTCAACGAAACTATATTGAGTAAAAGAACGACTTACTCCAGTGAACACTGTTATAGCATTATCAGTTTTAGTCCCATCTGTAGGATAAGATTCACGCCATTTCTGCCAAATCCCCCTCACACTGAATTTTGGCATAAAGTCGACCTTAAAAGAAAAGCAGATGCAGTAGCATGAAAATCCTGTCCAAACGGCACATATGCTGCTGGAGAAATAAGTTTGATGTTGTGAACTCTCTTTTAGTAATTACCGTGGAACCAGCATAAAGAGGGGCAAGTAATGCATTGAAGAGCCCATGCACATGTAAGGTACAAGTTAAGGATCAGAAAAATATAAGACTTTCCATCATATTATTTATATCCCATTAGATAAATAACAATGCAAAGGAATGAAACACCAACAGAACATCTCCGAGAAAAAAATAATGCAGCTGAGGATATGATGAAGTGGCAAACAGTGCAGAAATTGGTCCTTGGACGTGTACTCCCATGCCTCTGCTAAAATTTGAATCTGAAACAGTTAAAGACGGAAATAGTTAACTTCCAGAAATCTGAGATCCGTAAGGTTGACTTTCTAGTAACTAATAACTTCCAATCAAGAGAACCTTCAACCTCCCAAGTTACTGACAGTTGAAAAGAAAAGATTAGTTATGCAAGTCAGAGAGATCATAAACTCTTCATCGTAATTAATCCTAGGTGGTAACAAGTGTTTACTATCATCTCTCAGCAATAGATGCACTGACACAAGAATAATCAGAATATTTGATCCTAAGAAATGATAGATTAGATAGAAATTTTCTAACTACAGAAGATCAAGAAAATCCAAAGCAAGTTGTGTAATTTACCAGCCATGACCAAGCTCTCTTGTAGGCATGGCATCTACTGGGCCTTAATTTATAGCATATCAAATTGCCAACAGAACATGAACGCAAAATGTAACAGAGAAGCAGATTAAATATATGCATAGTCAGACCGTTTATCCAACTTTAAGTATCATCAGATATCCACCTAAGTTATCACTCCCATCAGGTAAGTTAATAAAAAACAACCAGGCAGAAAGAACTTAAAAGTCGTCTTTATCACAACTTCCTAATAGGACCAGAATACAGAACATAAAATCTAGAACAGACAAGAACCTGAGCTAAAATTCCTTTGTGTGTATGGACTACTCCTTTTGGTTTCCCTGTTGTACCACTGGTGTACAAGATCATAGCTGGATCCTCACCTGCAAGGTAACATTAAAAGGATTGTTGATGAGCTCTAACAATCTCAATGCAGAAATAAACAACCATATCAAAAGACACATAACAGTTCCTTTATCTCACCACAGTTTGTCATTTCTGGCAAATTTCTAGGACCATCAGACGCCACATCTTTCGGAGGGTCATGCTTGGTCGATAAATCGACATCGGGAATAGGAGGAATAAGAGACAAACAGGCACCAGTTTTAACTGCAATTGTGTTCATAATGTCTTGGTGGTCTTCAGTACTCAGAATTACCGAGATGTCCTACAGATCAAATTTGCACAAGGATTTTTGTAAATCATGAAACAAGAGAATAAGTGGCCAGGACCTTGTGTTCATGCAGTGGAAGAAAATATAAAGCCTGATTGTAGATGACCTAATTGTATGAGGTTAGAAGAATAACCAGAAGACAAATGCAAGCTATATTATTTATGTTAAGTATGAGAAAGGGTAACGCATCATCTTCTATGCATGTCAAATATCTCGTGAGTCATGGAAAAACTGAGCAGCAATGACAGAAAGAAGATTCATGGACAAACCGAGTCATTCATCACATGTAGCAGTTCGGTTTCCGGGTAGCTTAGCGCAAGAGGGACTGCAACACCTCCACTTAGCCAAGTCCCTAGTATTCCAGCTACAAACTCAGCACAGGGTTTGGCTACAATTCCTACTCTTGCTCCATCAAGATCCACATTTCTTTTTATGCCATTGCCCTAAAAAGGTGGAAGCGTTTGAATAGTAAGGCAATGCAGGAAGGAACTATCCAGATTGCTACGAAATTGGAAGAACAATGTAAACAGGAGAAAAAACAGTGTCCTGGCAAAAAAGATTCATGTTCAACTATTAAAACAAACTAGAAAGCATCTCCATTCAAGTCATAACCAAAGGCAGACAGATGCAGCTTTAAATTATTTAGGAGTTAATATGTGAAAACTCACAATTTTAAGATCCAGGTTGCTTAACAAATTTGATATCCTCCTTGCAGATGATATCAGTTGAAGGTAAGTATAGCTCTTCTCATCAGCTCGTATTGCAATATTCTCCTGGGACTCAGGTCCCTTGCTGGCAACTTCTTTCACCAGCTCCATATAGCTACTAATATTTGAAGCTGTAATATGAAAGTAGGCAAACGAAAATTATCTAAATTTTCATATCAGTATCAGCCATCTCTAACGTTTTGAAGCACAAAAGAACAGGAGATATGCAGCACGCAAGGTAATCCTGGGTCAATAGTGTACCTTTGCGTGTGATAATCAGCAAACAATACCAAAAGTACACCAAGAATACAGAAGATTGTTCCAGATGCAACTAGTCATCAAAGGCATTTAAGAGATCAAATAGAAGGAAAAAAAATCAAATAAAAAAGAAGAATTAACTCAAATAGCCGTCCATCCAATCACTTAAACTAAAAATAGACGGTGGAGGTATAATATATGTGTGTATATAATTGTGTATAGTCAATGTATAATCTATGTATATGGCTAAAAAAAAGTAAACAGTAAATATGGCTGGCTATTTGTGTAAAAATCCCAATAAAAAATGTCTAACCTTAACACTAGATATATTATCTTCAAAGAATTTCATGGGAGTAAAAGAGCCAATCAAATGCATGAAATTTTGAAAATGGCCAATACGTACTATTTTTTCTTTTCCATGTTTCTGACTCATTTACTAGTTTGCAAAATTAGTCATTTCGTACTACTAATTAATAAACTCAGTAGCCAAGATTGCTTGAGCAAAGTCTAAGCTTAATTGATAAACAGTGCCATACCACACGGCAAGAAAATCAATCTCATTGAATTCCACTCCGCCAGTTTCAGAAAATTTCAGGGTTCTGGTCCCTAAACCATTTTCCAACCCCCAAAAATGTCAATAAATTTCAATCACCAAATCATACAGTTGAAGTATCTCCATTTTGATCGGGTGATAGCATATACATGGCTAAGATAATCTATACACATACAGAAGTAAACACAGAAAATACGAATTAAAATCGACAAGCTTCGATCAAGAACGAAAACTTACCGGAAGAGAATAACCGAGATTGGGAGGAGCGAAAAATAGGGTTTTTATGAGAAGAAAAACAATATCGAAGAGACAAAGTGAAGCGAAATGGAGAGTAAAACAGAGGTGTAGACGACCTGAGGGTGTGAAAGTGGTTGAGTAACTTAAATGAGCTCATGTTTTTAGTTGGCAAGTTTTATTACTACAAGCAACAACCCCAACAAGGAACGACCTAAAAACGTAATCAATTTATGGCCATCCAACTGTTTTGGTTGTCATTACTCCACGTGGCGGCCCCCTAAATTTTCTGTTTCCTCCATTAGTCCAAAATCGTTACCGCCGGCGGTGTCGGGTTTGGGGTTTTTATCGGAGACACCTCAAAATGTTTTGTACGCAGAAGAAAACAGAGCAAATAGCGGGGGGTTTAGCCGGTTATATCTCTCGTGCTGCCAGATACGGTTAACTGGTATTTGAACTCCGAACAAGACAACCAAGTACTTTATTAAGAACTACGAATTCGCGTAGGGATGAACTTGAAATTGGAATTCTTAAAGCTGTGTTAAAAATAGTTTTGGCAAAATAGATAAGTAGCCACCTTAACTATAAACTAAATTCCTAATACACATTTTCTGGGAACGAAAATTACGCTTACACAATCAACATTTTTAAAGGGTATCTAAGACACACCAATTTTTTTCTTGACCGGTTCTTGAGAATATGTGTAACATCACGCATCAATAAGGTCATGACACGTGTTAATAATTTTTAAAAAAAAAAAATACTTAAATTTATAATTATATCCATTGGCACCTTCTCTCCTCTCTTTCTCTTTTGCAAGGTATCTACAACCAATGCTATAACAATGGCAGCCACCATAAATCAGTAGCCACCACACAATGGCGGCTACAATAAATCAGAAACCACCACAACAATAAGATTCCTCCATCTACGCTCCAACACCAAACCCATTTTCCTCCCTTTCTTCTCTTCTTCATCAAACCTCAAACTGTTAACAGCTGAATTTACGAAGCTACGAGGAAATTTCCATGGTGGAAATACCCAAATTTACAGAGAACGAAAGAGAGGGAAATGATGGAAAACATCTAATCTCTTTTATTAAAATGAATAATCTGTCTTTTCTAGAATGGTCCTCAATATTTATATACTTACATGGAATGGCTATACAATCATACAAAACGGAAAATACTAAACATACTAGCTATTGGGCTAACTATTGGGTTGGGCCTGTATGTATGTCAACACCCCCCCCCCTCAAGCTTGGGGGTGATAACATACCAAGCTTGCCAAGGAAAGAACGATGGAGATGCCCAGGAAGTGGCTTTGTCATAATATCAGCAAGCTGGGCAGAACTGGGCACAAAATGCAGAGAAATCAGCCCAGAATTGAGACTTTCACGCACATAGTGACAATCAATTTCGATATGCTTTGTCCTTTCTTAGAAGATTGGATTCTTGGCAATGTGTAAAGCAGCAAGGTTGTCACAGTAGATGGGAACAAGATCAGAAACATGTAAACCAAGATCACCCAGTAGCCAGACCAACCATGAGACCTTTATAACCACCTTTCTGAGAGCCCTGTATTCAGCTTCAGCAGAGGACAATGAAATATCGGGTTGCTTCTTGCTTTTCCAGGAGATTGGAGAACCACCAAGTGTAACATAAAAATCAGAAACAGACCTTCTTGACTCAGCACAGGTAGCCCAGTCAGAATTAGAGTAGGCCTTGAGAGAAACATCAGAAGAGGAAGAGAGAAGGGTCTCTAAATCAGGAGCATTAGATAGATACCTTAACACATGAAGGGCAGCAAGCATATGGGGAACTTGAGGAGCCTGAATAAATTGACTTAAATGTTGGACACAAAAAGATATATCAGGCCTTGTGTGTAGGAGAAAGTTGAGTTTGCCAATAATTCTCCTATATGTGATGGGATCAGTCAAGGGGGCATCCATGTCAACATGCAACTTGACATAAGTATCAATAGGAGTCACAACAGGGGGAAAATTTTGGCAATGGAATTCTGCAAGCAAGTCATTTGTGAACTTTTGTTGACTGATGATGTAGCCTTCAGGACATTTAGTGACCTCCAAACCAAGAAAATAATGGATTGTCCCCAAATCCTTTATCTTGAATTGTTGGTTAAGGAATAACTTAACACTGTCTAGTTCAACATCATCCCAACTAGTAAAATATCATCAACATACACTGCTAGAACTGTAAGAGAAGTAGAGGTAGATTTTGTGAACAGTGAGTAGTCATTCATGCTAGAAATGTAGCCTCTTGTAGACAAATCCTTAGACAATATAGAAAACCATTGTCTGGATGCTTGCTTGAGGCCATATAGAGACTTTTTGAGCTTGCAAACCAAAGGGAATGGAGAAGAATCTGTAGGGGAAACCTGCATCCCAGGTGGAACCTTCATGTGTACTTCCTCATGGAGATCACCATGGAGGAAGGCATTATTAACATCAAGTTGATAGACAATCTAGTTTCTCTTTATAGCAAGACATAGAAGGCATTTGATAGTAGTAAACTTGACAACCGGGGAGTATGTCTCATTGTAATCAATTCCCTCCTTTTGAGTGCCACCCCTAATGACCAACCTTGCCTTGTACCTCTCAACAGAACCAGCAGATTTCTATTTGATTTTGTACACCAGCTTGCAAGAGATAGCCTTTTTGTTAGGGGGAAGAGGTACAATATCCCAGGTGTTGTTGGCCTCTAATGCTTGAAATTCCTTTAGCATGGCCTCCTGCCAAGCAGGATTAGAAGCAGCCTGTTGATAACATTGAGGCTCTTGCAAGTGCAAGTTTGTGGTGGACATTTTAGAAGCAGTAGATACAGGGGCAGAACAAGCAAAGTCTGCCAGATGAGGAGGTGTATGGGACATTCTAAGGGACCTTCTAAGAGGAGGAATAGATTGAGGATGATAGGAGGTATATGGGGCAGAAGATGGTGGTAATGAAACTGGAACATCACTAAGAGGAGAAGGAGAGGAAGAAATGGGAGATGGGATAGCAGGAGGAGAAGAAACATGGGAAGATGCAGAATCAGGAGGAATATGAGGAGAAACAAGTGGAGATGCAGAATCAGGAGAAACAACAGGTAGTGTACTATGTGGAGGAATGTCAACAAAACTGGAAGGGGAAGGAAGGGAAGCATTACAAGAGTTAGTGGAGAAGGGGAAGACATGCTCATGAAAAATAACATCTTAAGAGTAGAAGATAGATTGAGAGGATATATTAAGCAATTTGTATCCTTTCTTCCCACAAGGATAGCCAAGGAAAATGGAAGAGATTACTCTAGACTGAAATTTGTCTCTACTATGTTTAGGAGAGGTAGAAAAATAAAGGCATCCAAAAGATCTAAGATAATCATAAGTAGGTGAATGTCCATGTAGTTTCTCATAAGGGGATATGTTGTTAAGAACAGTAGAGGGAAACCTACTGATAAGGTAAGTGGATATAAGAACACAATCACCCCAAAATTTAGTAGGCAAGTTGGATTGAAATAATAAGGCTCTGAAAGTTTCTAAGAGATATTTGTGTTTCATTTCCACAACGCCATTCTGTTGTGGTGTGTGGGGAATAGTGGTCTGGTGTAGGATTCCTTGGGAAGAAAAGAAAGATCTGGATTCTAGACTGGAACCTAGTTCAAAGGCATTATCAAACCTGAAGGTCTGAACTGAAGTGTGGAAATGAGTCTGTACCATAGAAGTGAAAGCTTTAAGCATAGACAGGGCATTACTTTTGCTAGAAAGTAGGTGAGTCCAGGTTACCCTAGAGTAATCATCCACTAAAGTAGTAAAGTATCTAAAACCATTATATGTGGCAGTGTTATAAGGTCCCCAGATATCAACTGAAAAGGAGCAGTAGAATGAGTAGTGCTATCAGAGAATGGCAACCTTTGTTGTCTAGCCATAGGACAGATAGGACATAGGAAGGATTGTTTAGAAGAAATTTGTGAGGAAATAAAAGGAATAGATTTCATTCTATTAAAAGGCATGTGACCCGTTCTTTGATGCCAAAATAAATCTGTCTTATTAATATCAACAGATGGATTACATGAGGGACTAATGGGAAGGGGATTGACAGAATTGAAAACGGGAGAAACAGTAGGAACATAAGATGAAATATTACATGAAACATCAAATGGAAAAGAGGAAACTAAAGTACTATGATTAAGATGAAGAAAATACAATCCATTCTCAGCCTTACCAATTCCTAGTGGCCTCTTCAGAGAAGGGCCATGTAAAAAGCAATGGGAAGTAGCGAGAACTGCAATACAACGAAGTTGTAAAAGAAGTTGATATATTGATATTAAGTTGAACTGAAAAGATGGAACAAGTAGAACATTGTGTAACACAATATCAGACCTAAGTTGTAAAGATTCAATAGATACAACTTTTACTTTATAGCCATTTGGTAAAGTGATTAAGTAAGGTATAGTTAGTGGTTGAAGATTGTGTAGAAGGTATTTGTGAGATGTCATGTGGTTAGTAGCCGTTGAGTCTAGAATCCAAGTACCAACATTTAATTGTGAAGATGCACAAGCATGGAAATCCATAGACTTAACTACAGAACTGCAAAACAAACTTGCAAAGTGGGCATATGCATGATTGTCTCCAGAATGAGAATCACTTGAGATTCCATAAGAGATGTGTGACTGCTTCAAGAGGATAAGTAGGTGTTGATATTGTTCTGTAGTGAATCCATGGTTGATCGGTGAAAATTGTTCCATAGATAAGGCCAATGGGGTAGAAGTAGTACCTTCAGCTTGAATACAGTAGGCTGATCTCTTATTTTTGGTGAACTTGAAATCAGCAGGAAACCCATAGAGTTTATAGCATTTTTCAATGGTATGACCTGGTTTTTCCAGTATCTGCATAGCATGGGTTGTCTAGGTTTCTTTGGTTCAAATTGGATCTTCTGATTGAATGATATTTGCCCACTGGGATTTTGTGAATAGGTTGAAAGAGTAGAGGGCGCAGAGAAAGAGACAGAATCATTGGAAAATTTTAGAGCCGGGATGTTTCCCTTTGTCTCTCAACATGTTATAACATGGAATAGACCTTACTAGCTAATGAGAGTGGTGAAATCATGAGGATGTTGCTCTTGACAGTGTTATATGACTCATTCAGTCCAGCCAAGAACCAAAACAGTTTTATTTCATCAAGAAATTTGGGTAGAGCGCCACATGAACATGTAGGACCTACATAAGCAGTCTTAAGCTCATCCCAAAGACTATTCTGTGAAATAAGAGGCTATGTCTAAGGTACCCTGGGAAATGGTTCCAATTTCCCTTTGTATCTGAATGAATTTGGAACCATTAGACTAACCAAACCTCTCATTTATGTCCAACCAAATCTCTTTTGCAATATCATAACCTAGAACACTGGTTGCAATGTCTCTAGAAAGGGAACTAGTGATCCAGGCGACCACCATATCGTTGCACCTTTCCCAGTAGGGATAATAAGGTGAGTCATTAGAAGGTTTAGACTGACGACCATCAATTAGTCCAATTTTTTTTTTGCAAAAAGGGAAACTAGCATACTTTTACGCCGGGCAACAAATCCAGTACCATCAAAAGGAGGAGATACTAAATGAGTGCCAGGATTGTCTGAGGGATGAATATAAAGAGGATATGAGGGATCTAAAGTGAATATAGTGAAACCATCGGATTGATTAGAGGAATTCACATATTCATCAGCCATTATGTATCCAAAATTCTCAATCACGGTAGAAATTTACCAGAAATTGAAGCATGTAGTTAGAGAATAGAGAAGAGAGTACCGTCATTTTTCACTACCCAAAAAAGACAAGGCCTTCAAAATAGACTAAATTCTGAAGAAGAAGACGGAATATCAGTCGAAATCAGAGGAACGCCACCAGCGAACAGTCATTAGACCTTCGGAAAGCCATAGCTCAGATCGAATTTCGTCTCAGTCGAAGAAAACCCCCAAATCAAAACAAGGGTTTCAATAAAACCAAAAATTGTAAACAACGAACTATACGGGTACAACCGGATGAAGATAAGCGAGGATAGGAACTCATGTCCTGCTCTGATACCATGTTAACAGTTGAATTTGCGGAAGCTAAGAGGGAATTTCCATGGTGGAAATACCCTAATTTTCAGAGAACGAGAGAGAGAGAGAGAGAGAGAGAGAAATGATGGAAAATATGTGATCTTTTTTATTAAAATAAATAATCTGCCCTTTCTAAAATGGTCCTCAGTATTTATATCTTACATGGAATGGCTCTACGATCAAATATAAAAGAGGCTATCTTACTAAGTGATACAAAACTGAAATACTAAACATACTAGCTATTGGGCTGGGGCTATGTGTATGTCAACACAAACTCCCTCATGCCCCAACCACCCCCTCAGAACCACCCCACCACCAACAATAAACACAATCTCTACCTACTAAACCCTTCTCGTTTTCCTCCATCGCCAACCAAAATGTTTTCTCCATGATAAACATGTCATAATAGTAACGAATCTTGAAGATAAAGGAAATAGAACTAAAGAATCGTATAATTTCAGCTATTTTCAAGAAAAATAAGTCTTTTTTCGATTTATGTAAAGTGGGTCTTAATGGTAGAAAAAGAAGCAAAATAATTTTTGTAGCCACTCTTAAAGAAAATTTACAACAAGTTATTTGATTAATTATTTATGATTGGATTTAATAGATTAGTAGATTACATGTTAAGAAGATGAAACAAGGAAGAAGGGGCTGGGAGAAAACAAAGAAGAAAACGGGGAGGGGTTACGAGGAAGAAGAAGAGAAGGAGAGGGTTGGGTTATGGGACCCACTAATAAAAAAAGAGTATATATAAAATTCTGATACGTGGCACTTAAACAGATTTGGGAATGCCTTTTTAAAGGGTTCACGCTCTTATCTTTGTTGTCACACACGCGCCTGCCACGTAACAAAATTGGTGTTTCTTAGACACACTTTAGAAAGGTTGGGTGTGTAAGGTGCTTTTAGTTCCAAAGTGTGTAACAGGGATTTGGTGTATAGTTCAAGTGGCTACTTATGTATTTTGCCAATAATTTTTGGAAGTTAAAGTTTTATATATATATATTATATATATATATATATATATTTGAAAAATATTAAAGTTTTATAAGTGGAGGAAACAAAAAATTGCATTAAACGAGTTTTTAAAATTTTTTATGAACAAATAATATTTTTAAATTTTTTCTGAGAAAAATAACCAAAATCCATGATCAAATGGGAGCTAATTTTCTTAATTTCTTTTCCATTTACCCTTTTCGGGGACATAACATGTGTTTGTCATTTCCTTTTCTTTTTTTTTTCTGGGACGACCACGGCGTAATTCTTCGAATAATAATTAATGGTCAAGACGTCAAGTCACAATTAGCAGGCACGAACCGCTGAATTTAATCCATTGTTGACTTAATAAAAAATCCATGTTGACTATGTAAAAAGATACTACTACATTTTATTAAGCAGAAAGAGAAGATAGTTGCACTTGCACCTGTTTCATTTCTTTTTTGTTATAAATGTAGGAAGGGTGATCTGTTTTTCTTGCATGCGCTGTTTAATTGAAAAGATGAAAAAATGGAGTTATTCTTTTCCTAATTATGCCCAAAAGGTCTGATTTTTGCTCAATAACCAGTGGATATTTAAGCAAAAAGAAACAGTACAATGTATACATATTTTGGAGAAGGGATTCAGTTGAGAGCTCTCGTACATTTAACAGTGTTTGTTTGCAAAAACAACGAATAGGGGCTAGAGGCATTTCTTTCAGTAAAATCAAGAATCCAATTGAAATGGGAAAAATACTACAATAGCAAATGTGAAAGGATGCAAACTTCAAACATGGAAAACTTTGGAAACAAGGAGTAAAAACTAAAAACTACAAACTTAAATTAAACAATGACAAATCACTCTTCAATTTACTTGGACATGGATTGTACTGGGGGAGCTTGATTTATTTGTTGGTTCCCATACTGCTGCTGAGCAAGTATGCCATTCCAACCTGCAGTAAGTTTTACACATACATGTTACAAATTTTTTGCTTCTCTTTAAAATGTTACTTGTAATAAGCACAAAGACTGATCTAGGGCGGGTTTTGTGAGTTCAACTGAACCCGTTATTTTGGCTTGAACCATGTACTCTGACGCAAAACAAAACATTTAAAATGCATACATATATAAAAAAAAAAAAAAAAAAGGGCACCCAGATGTACTAAGCTCCCGCTATGCGCGGGATCCGGGGAATGGCCGAACTATAAGGGTCTATAGTATGCAGTCTTACCCTGCATTTCTGCCAGAGGTTGTTTCCGTGCATACATATAGTAATAAAATAGTTTATTCTGTACTCACTGACTCTAGTTCCTAGATTGGCCTGTGACTAAAAAGAACCATAATAGGAAGGATGATTTCATACCTAGAGCTGGATCAAGGCCCCTAATCCGAAGCTCTCTGAACTCTTGACAAAGTGAACAACATGGACAAAAGATGTGAGAAACTACATCTGAATAGGGAGCTTCCACCAGATTGTACCTTTGCCTCAGTTTTGTTCTATACTTGGAGCCCATAACCCATTGAGAGCAAACTGCTGGCATCATCAAGAGGTACATAAAAGTCCCCAATGGACACGCTGCAACCACCATCCAAAAATCATAAAGAGTTAATTACACACTTCTTTTACAAGGCAATTGAATACAAATCAAATGGAATTTAAGATGATTTGGTTACTCGTTTCTCCTGCATCTTCAACTTCAGCTATCTGCCCGAACGTCAAACAAGGTAAAAATGATGTCGTAGTAGCTGCACACAAACAAGAATGTTAATATCGTTATTACTTCCGCCAGATAAAAGTCCACTATGGGGTAATTAGCGCTTCCTACCAAAAAGGACCCCATTCCTAGGACTCAAACTGAGACATCCGGTTAAGCGATGAGGAATTCTTATCATTCCATCACACCCTCTGACAGTGAAAGTTTTACGTGATACACTACTCCATGGTAAGACTTGATTGACACTGAGATTATACATGGTAAAGGAGAAAGTGTAAATAATTTACCATTAATTTGGTCCAAATGACAATCAAATAAGCCAGTGCTCCACGGAACTCCTGTTAGTGTTTGTTTTGGTGTGTGTACAGCTCCTTGATATTTTGCATGATAGGAGGCAGCTGGCACACCGGCCACTGGCTGAGGATCTTCAACTTCATTAGAGGAATCAATTCTACCCATTGTATCTTAAGCTTTGGAGTCTGAGTAAGAAGAAGAGAAATGAAGTCCTTATATATTTTGAAGGATGATCATGCCCAACTATGCCTTATAAAAAGGACAATGCGGACGTTGCAAATATAACCCGAGTATTACGCCCAGGGTCGAATCCACAGAGAGTTAACCTATCAACCGCTATCTTTAGACCCACCAAGTATTCAGAACCAGCTTCTCAAATATTCAAATTCTCAGTTGAGTGTTCTTTAACAACTAGCTTGCAAGTAACTAAATGGCTGTAACTAAATTAATAAGGTTGTAAACAATTATGGGACAAAGCTAAGACAATGATTTCCCCTATTGATGGAATCCCTTCTGTTTATGCTCATACAAATTTACCCACACATCTCTATCAATCATGAACGCTAATCTTACCGCAAATCTCTCCCGAGTAATCACAGTAATCTACTATTGCACTCTCCCGAGATACACTAGCTTGCTTTATTTAGCACAATTCAATTTAGATTGCACCCAAGGCTTCGTTATTCCTAATTCCGCCTTTAAACCCGCAATTATAGATTCCTCTAATAATCTAGGAGTGGTGTTGTTCAACAATACCCTAAATATGCACTCTTTTCCAAGTTATGCACACTAAATAGGCACAGCTAATTGAGTATCCTGTCAATTAACTACAACGAACACGAAGTTGAACAAATAAAGATTAAACTAGCAATTTGTATTCACATAAACAAGAAGTTCATCACCCAATAGGTTCCATCAAAGCCTTAGACAAGGAATTTAGCTACTCATGGCTATGGGAAAATAAAATAAGCTTGAATTCATCATAAAATCAAAAGAAAAGAAGAAAGATGTTTAGAGTATTTTCTCACAATATTTTTCCTTGCTAAGAAACCTAAAAAATCAATACATGCCTCTCTTGGGCGAAGTCTAGTGTTTTAAATAGGTTTTAGGTCTAAAATTCCCGTAATTGACACTTTGGTCCCCGAATTTTCTGCGCCTACCGCGGTTCTGCCGCGGTCGCGGTAGAACCGCGGCCAAACACCCTCGCGGATTCTCAATCTTCTGCAGCTGCTTCCCACCGCGGTTCTGCCGCGGTCGCGGTGGAACCGCGGTGGATCCAGTATTCTGAATCTTCGGCCTGTTTAGCATGGGTCACTTGGGAAATTTCACAGTTGGCCTCTTTTTCATCACTTTTAACTCCAAAACTGCTCCTTAGCCTTCCTTATACATATATCACCTACAAATCGTGAAAAACACTAATAAGAGCATTTTGTCATCACTTTTAGCATTAAAACTACACAAAAAGGTGATTATTTAAGGTGTGATTATAGTCAAATTCACCTATTATCAAAGGATTTGGTCATATACTTGATAAGCAAGAAGAAAGCTTGCGTAGACTTTGAAAAACTAATCAATTAGACACTTCAAATCCGCTGTAGTCAATGGCATTCCCCTTTATTATACTACCATTTAGACTTTTATCTAATCACCGAATTGGAAAAAGGGTTCCATTGTATTGAATTCAATTCAATACTATGCTATTATAAGCTTTAAGGCCAAGTTGGCTAAGGTCACATGCAACTAGCCGATTTTTGTTGGGCAAGTGCGCACTGGAAAGTCGTTGGTATGATTAAGTCAATTGTCTTTGTTTTGCTCATTTTGTAATTTATAGATGGGCAAGAAACTGCGATAATATTCTTTTTTCAACTTCTTTCTAACACTCCGTAGCGTGAATGCGAATAACTTCAATATATCCGTGGTAGTTGAAAGTCCAACAGCATCTAGAGATTGTGGTTAAATGCTAGTTATAGTACAGAAGTCAACTTCTGATAGAGGAGATTATTTTGCAGTTGAGAGGAATGGAAGACAAATGGAATAATATATACTAAGATACTCTATCACAAAATAATGTTAGAAGCATTATTGTGAAGTCAGCTCATGATCAAGTTGTACTTTTTTGTACAATAAGATCAATAACTTATTTCAGGGTATAACCTTGGAAAAATGTGTAATCACAATGACCAATTCAAACACGCCAATGCGAAATGATGGATAGGGTGGCACCTCGACTAGCTGGCAGTTTGAGATATTACAGCAGAAAAATAGACTACAAGTGATGGTAGGTTAAAGAAACTTTCACTGTTGAAGCCATCTTCTCCACCAACTGGAGGACGAAGTTCCTCCAGGAGGGGGTGTGAGGACCTCAAGCATAGTTTCTTTCTCCTTTGGTGTTAATGGAAATCCTCGAACGAGATTCAGAACCATAATGTGCACGTTAGTCTTCTGCCTGTGCTTCTTGTAAGCCCACATGCCTCCAGCAGCCCCAGCAACTAGTAGCTGTGTGAAAAAAATTTCAAACAACTTCAGCGCCTCTGTCTATTAATATAATTTTTCAAAGAGCAAAGCAGAGGTAGAGAGCAAACTTTAACTGACCGGAGAGAGCCATAAAGCAGACGTCTGCATATCAAATTTTGGGGCATAAAGTACTGTCTCACCAAAATCATCCTCAAGCTTTCTGTAGATCTCCTTGTCAGACTTCCCATCTCGAATTTCATCCCGAATTAGCTAAAAAGATGACCCAAGTCAACAACCACGTCCAAAAGTTGGAATAACTTAGGGCAGAGAGACTGTTTCCAATAGACCCTCAGCGTTATCCCAAAAAAAAGAATAAAAAAACACTGTCCAGACTATATTTACATGCAAGACATAAGTTGGAAAATACCTTTAATTTGATGGGAAAGAACAAAAAGAGAAAATCAAGCAACATAAACTCTGTTTGCTGGAACACAGAAGTTACTGATTCCTATATAGTCTCTTTATGTGTAGTGGTGATATGTATAAATGGATACAGACACATAGCATTACTCTGCAGATAAAAGTTCATGTTTATGAACAACTAGTGGAAGTGGAGAGGGTGTCATTATTATTCAGCAGTGAATGCTGCACATATTTGGTAAGATTTTTCTGTTAAGAGGAGAATAAATTAAAGAAATATTAAAAGTAATGTAAGATATACAGAATGCAGCTCATAACTGTCTTGTCTTCCTTTTCTTCTACCTGAAATGGCTGATTATCTGTTATGAAATAGAGAAGTATAAAGGTGGATATGGTGGCTGGAGGGGAGTATAATGGACTGTATGTGATTTTTTTAAATTTATTTACTGTTAAGGGCCGTATGTGAAGTTCTATGGAGAAACAATGCTGAAAATTGTTCTTTGACTGTTATCCGAAATGATTGGTAAATTGCTGCATAGAAACTAGAGTCTAGACCTAAATTATCAAGTATCTTCTGTATCCTCAACATTGTAACTTGTAATTAACTAACTCTAAATCTTGCATCAACCTATGTTAATCAAACCGTTGTAATTTTACGTCCACTGCCTTCTACTCGAGTTATATATATAAGGTTGCACGCACGAACTCTGAATCCACTAACTTTAAAAAGTGCATCTGGCTGAATTTTCTTTCTACACCTATTTATTACCTCATCACATAAAGCCAATGATAACAGCAAGAGAGTAGGAATATGCAGAATGCCGGATACAGGAACTCGACTAGCCTAAATACCCATCAGCAGCACACACATGTTGGTCAGAGCTAGTTCGTAATTATACCTTTTTTAAAAATTTATTTTTGGTAGAACTGTGGAAATAGGTCATAAAGAACATAACTTTTAAAAATTTGACAGATAAGGGCCTAATGGAGCGACATTATCAGTGAGAATTAGACCTCAGCTAGCTTAGAATAGTAGTTGTTGTGGAAACTAGTGATTCAAATGAGTGAAAATGTAAGACAGAAGAGATACCTTCCTGAGGAGAATGGCAATGTCAGCTTGAGAGTCTTCAATGGACTGGCTGCCACACTCTGTACACCTGACATTGTGGCTGATATTTCTTGCTCTTGCCTCTACCACCCTCTCCTTCTTCACCTGATCCTCTTCCCCCTCCATAGATAGTCTTCAGATAAGTTAAGTTTTCCTCTCAACACCAAAATTTCCCAAAGAAAGCTGCAAGCAAGTTATGGAAAAACCATTTAAGTACTTAATCCAAGACGTCTAACACTTAAATTTTCAGCTAAGCATTTCATCGAACACCCTACATGCATATGCCCGGCTACACCAAAACAACTTAATTAGGGACACGTAGTTTTTCTAGGGTGGCAACCAAGCAAGTGTAATAGCAGTAGCGAGATGAACGAACAGGGAATGAAGGGAAGAATGCTTTAGAATTCTGATACCTTTGCAGAGGAGTCACTGCGAACTGTGCGATCAGAGCGAACTCACGAGCTGTGATGGTGGAAGTGTGGCCCAATTCTATTTCGTTCGACAGTTATAGAGTTTATGTGGGCCAAATGAGATTGTATCACAGGCTAGCCTGTTAGAATATATGGGCCTACGCGAAACAACTGAGCCCAATAAATTAGGGAGAAATTCAAAAATATCCAGATTTACCACTGGTCGTTGAAAAATAGCCAAGTTTCAAAAGTCATCGAAATTTAGCAACTTTAAATCTGAGCGAAAATCTGTTCAAAATCCGGAAAAATACGACCGCAAATTTTACGGGAGTTCCAGCATAAGTATGCTTGAACTCCCGTAAATTTTACGGGAGTTCCAGGATAACTATGCTGGAACTCCCGCAAATTTTACGGGAGTTCAAGCATAATTATGCTGGAACTCCCGCAAATTTTACGGAAGTTCCAGCAAGTATAATTGTCCAGTATAATATACTGAAGTTTGGAGCACTGGTGCTCCAGTCTCCCGCAAATTTTACAGGAGTTAGCAAAGTATACCGGTCCAGCATAATATGCTGGAGTTCGTACACAAATGCACCAGAACTCCCATATATTTAATACTGGAACGCGGTCCCTGTTGCAGCAAAATAGTGGCTATTTTTCATTGACTTGATAAACGCTGGCTATTTTTCATTGACCAGTGTAAAAAGTGGCTATACCATGATATTTTAACAATAAATTACCCAAAGTGAAGAGATGAAGACGAGTGTGCTTTTATTATGCACGGATTGCTAACACAAAGTCATGTTTGTCTGCTCATTTTACTAAGAAAATAAAATGTGTCACTACACTCTAGAGTAAATATTAATATACCCAACATTTACATCAAATAAATCTCATGTTATTCTACCGGTTGCTTGTCAAACAAAAGAAAAAAAGATGCTGACAATTGTTTAAAAGGGAAGTTGTGTCATAAAAAATTACTCTCTCTGAATTCATGATTAGTGTCTTTGAGCCAAAAGATTTTGATCCAAAATAATTATCGCTTTAGAAAATTAAGAAATATTAGTATCTTTTTTCAATTCGACCCTTGTTTCAATAAATGGTTAAAAAGGTCTGAAAAAATATTTTTAGAAAAATATCAATCTCAGGAGAGAGAAAGTAATTGAGGAGAATCAAGGAAATTTAATCAAATAACGGTTATGATTAATGTTAGTACATAACTTTTAAATGAATGAGCAAAAATCTTAGAAAACAATACTTAGCCTGGAGCAATATGAAATACTAACTTATCAAACGTAGAGGAGTGTGTGTACAACTAGATGTGTCTCAAGTCAGAAATCATGTGTAAAATGTTTATAAAATGTAGAATATTAGTAGTTTTTATATAATCTTTCTCTTCTTAATTTCTTTTTTAAATATCCCGTCCATTTTTGGAGTGTTGGATTATGTCCATCCATAATAAATTCAATAACTCCAGTCTGGATTTGGGTCAAGTTTTCAGCCTGAAATAAACAAAGTGCCAAATAGATAGAGAGAGAGCGGGGACAGTTTAATAGACAGTGGCGGAGGCACGATCTCCACGAATGGGGTTCAAAAAAATATTTTTGTAGCTAGTGAGAATTGAACCTATGATATTAGGAAGATTTTGAACCCCCTTAACCACTAAACTACACTTTTGGGTTGTGTTAAGGGGGTTCAAAACTTAATATAGAGGTAAAAAACAAATTTTGCCTTATATACAGTGTAATTTTTCGGCGAAGAGGGTTCGAGTGAACCCCTTCCGTCCCCCTAAATCCACCCCTGCAAATAGAGGATTCGAACAAAAGCTACTGAGTTTGGCCGAACTCAATAACAACATTGTGGCTCCGCCCCTGTCAATAAGGGAGAAGAGACAAATAGAGGTGGGATAATCTTTAAAATAGATATTGAATTTGTCAACACATTAAGCTGATTAAACAAGCCATGGCATTCATCAACGAACCACATTAAAAGAAAGTGTCCGGACACTCATCAAAGTCTCTTTTTAGGTTTTTTTTTGGGCCCTATATCTTTAATTTCTCTCTTGTCTTCGACTCAACAAACCAACAATATCATGAGACCTTTTGTTTTCATACACTTTATTTTGTGTTTCATTATTATCAACTTTAGTGCTTTTCTCCTCACCATTATTATTTTTTGATAGTTACTTTTCACCTGTCTTCTAAAACTAACATTCCCCTACTTCCCCATCTACTTTTCCTCATCTAACCTTCTCCTTTAAGTCAAAATTGCATGTATTTTCTTCATAAATGCAAGTCTTTTCTCTTTAGTTAATTTTCCGCAAATACATGTAATGAACATACGGAGAACACATAAATGAATCATAAATAAAAGTAACTACGGCGTACTCCGTCGGGTCCATTATAGTTGATTTTTTTATTGTTTTCACACATATTAAGCAATTCAACTTTTAAGCATTAATTAACTATGAAATTAACTATATTAACTTTAATTTGTTCATCGAAAATATAACAAATACTCCTAGGCTCTTTACTCCAAGGGCAACTTTGAAACAAATAAGTTAATTCCTTCTTGATATATGAAAAACTCAAATATTGGGGACCACAAAAAAATGCCCAAAAAATCAATTAAAGTGGATCGAAGGAAATACAAATAAAGCATAAGTGAACCACACGTTCCAATCTAATTAAGTGCAAAATGGTTGGTATATATCTGTTCGTTCTTATTAACTAAAGGTCTCAGGTTTGAGCCTCAAAAATGTAAAACGTTTCTGTATAAAGGTCATTTATCAGTTTAATGTCCCTACCCGTCATTAACCTTAAATTAATCGAATTAGCTCGATATGAAGTGCTTTGTCACATTGATGGGTCAATATTTGCAAATTTAAATTAATCGAATCAGTTAGTCTTACATACATATGTTACACATCACACATGTCATGCATAATTCTTTAGGTCATGTTGTGATTGTAGCTCGTTAATTTAGGATATCAAACAGATTCGGTATCAGTTAATCCGTTTTCAAAGCAAAAGAATAATGATTTGCAATCCATAATAACCCAGAAAGATTTTCCTTTCCAATTTCTTGGCATCATCATTTCTCCAACTTTATGATGTCTCTCTATATTTTAATTATATTTCTCCCTTTAACTGAAGAATTAACCCCTTTTGCTAATCATTTACTCGTAGAAAAGGTTCCAAGACTCGAAAACCTTGGTTCACGGGAAAATTAGTGATATCTCAAAAGGTAATGTTTATCTTGGTTTGGAAAATTTTTTTTGTTTGAAATGTTATTTACATTTACTTATTATTTAGTAAATTATTTTACATTCAATAGAGTTAAACTAGCCATACTAGCCATTGGAGCAACGCTTATATAAATATGGTCTATGAAGAGCTTAAGGCATACTTTCTTATAACACAACCTTCTAAATCTTTTTATTCTTCTTACACGTTGGGCTTCTTTGTTGAATTTTCTGCTAGTTCTGTTTCTAGTTTTATAACTGGAAGATCTTGTTGAATTCGGGGGATACGCCTAATTTTATTCGTCATTGTGTAAACAAAATATCCTTAAAAACAATGTCCTTGACACACCTCAAGCTAATTCTTATTCTCCATAACCAATTTTTCCAACAACAAATCACAAGAAAGTAAGAAACCATGATACTTGGATTGAAACTTGAAACTAAAGCAAACAACCCGTCAAATATATACAACCAGTCCCATAAAACAGAAAGGAAAAACAAGTTTTAAAAAAAAAAACATTCTTCATTGTAATCATTTTCAGTCTATACTCTAACTTTTAGGTCGGTGGAGCAGATGGAAGATTAATTATTTAAAATGCCAAAAATAACCAAACTATCTTCAAGTGTTAGATTGATCTATTAACAGATCAAAATTGTACAATTAACCGTATATCACACAACCAAGATTGAGATAATGTATAAAAGAATCTTGAAAAAATTATTAGTAAACTTTATATATTATACTAAATTGAAGGGGCCGATCTACAGTATTAAATACAGTTTCACATGAATTTAATAACCGTTGTTTCAATATATATATATATATACAACAACAAGATACCCAGTATTATCCCACACATGGGGTCTGGGGAAGGTAGTGTGTACGCAGACCTTACCCCTACCTTGTGAGGATAGAGAGACTATTTTCAATAGATCCCCTCGGCTCAGGAAGCCTAAGCCTGAGCACCACATAAATGAAAATATAGACAGGGAGGGAGTACTAAAGAGCCATATAAAACCAGAATATAAGCAACAAGATAGTAAGGTGATCAACAATGAAAGAAAACAACGGTTAGTCATAAAAATCTACTACCAACGGAAAGCTAAGCGAGACTGCGTGTCAATACTACTGTTATGAACACTCTAGACTACCTACTCTACTATCCTAATTCTCGACCTCCATACCTTTCTATCAAGAGTCATGTCCTCGATCAACTAAAATTGCGCCATATCTTGCCTAATTATAATTATAATTTAAAATCGTAATACAAACTTATAATCGTGGATCCACCTCTTTGTTCAATTGACTCTTGAGACATTGACAACGGTGGTAGCACGAGCAACCGCACGTCAGTTAAATAAAATCTTGCAGATTTGTTAACATGAAAAGGTGGTTATGCCGACAAATCAAAGAGAATATATTAATTTTTTCCCAATGTCAAGTTTAATTCTTTTGAAAGAAAGAACCACAATGCTTTTGTTTTGTGAAAGTGTTAGACTACTATTAAGAAAATAAATTTTAGGCCTCACTCAATTGAAGAAATAATTCAAAGTAGTAAGAATTGTTCAATATTATATTATTAAGAAGACTACAATTCATACGTTTAACTACATATATAATAATTGCTGTATTTGGTGGACACTTAAAAGAAACATCTGTAATTACCCTAAGTACCTTCTAAACTTAATCTCGTGTGATTTTGATGAAATCGAAAACAAATAGATTTTTTTTAAAAAAAAATTTAGCAAGGTGGAAATTGCCAGGAATATGAAAGTGGATGAAATTGATGTATTAGACGTGAGTTATGATAAATTACCCAAAAGAAAATGCAAATTGAGAATTCAATTTGACAAAAAAGTACGACTGGTGTCCGTTTGATAGTTCAACCATTTTCGACTAGAGCATAAATAAATACTTAGAAGTAAATGTGGGAAAAAAGGTTGAGAAATATAAAGACAGCATAAGCAATGTTACGCGGCGCCTTCCTGAGATTCCTTGGAAGGGCGACGTAAGGCTAGGCAACTGATGTCAGTGCAGTTGCTGTCCGCCAACTGAGGTCCCCTCCGTACGCTAGACGAGATTGTCAGTGCCGTACGGGAAAACCAATGTCAAGAGCAATTGAGAGAACAAAAATGAGAATTCAGAATGAAAGAAAGCTTGATTGCATTAATGAAAGCTATTACAGAAAAGCAACGCGGTGTCGAGGGGGAGAGACACCAGTACAGAGAATTGCTTGCTTGCTAGAAAGTTTTGATGCTTGATTCCCCCTAATAGTACTTAAAAAAAATAATCCAAAGTTACAAGACTAGACTTGACTAAGCTAGAGAAACATAATGGAAGTACATGAAATAAAACTACTCTATATTTACAATGAAAATGACTTAGTTTTCTATAAGGCAGCAGCAGGTCCGTTGTCAGCAGCAGTGTCTTTGGCATCACGGTCTGCGCGCGCGGCGTTGCGCGGCGCTGTTGGCTTCTGCCTGCGGCTTGGCGCTCGCGAGGGATATCGGTGGGGCGACAGAGGCACCTGCGCGCTTGTCACTTGGCGCGGCCAAGACCACTGGGCCGTCCGTGGCGCTAGGCATTGGGAGGTTTGCTAGGACGCCACGGGGCGCGCCCAAGGGGTCATGGGACATGGCTGGAAAGCCGCCCATGACAGCAATTGCGCAAGTCACGTGGCTATCGCGACTGCGGAATGAGGACCCATCGATCTTCTATAATTAATTTTCTTTGGAATTGCATTCGTACACTCTTGACCTAATATTTATTTTGTTTTTTTATTCGGGTGATCGGTAGTCAAATTGGACCTTAAATTTTTCCTATCAAAATTTTATTTGAACTCGAAATCTTTGATTAATGATGAAGATATCATATTTATTCCACTGCAACTCTTGACGTTGACCTAGCATTTTTTTTTCGTTTTCTTGTTTTCAGGTTAAATACTATTATCCTCCGTTACCTTGTCTTGAGTATGCCATCAATTCCCACATACGAATATATTAACTGAACTAGTAAAAGATGGCCCGTGCTGCGCCCGGGCCCAAGCATTGGGTTACATATTGTGGACTTTTAACATGAGCTCCGATAATGGTTTTTTTTTAAATAACCTGATGATATGTTAACATTGTGAATTTTTTTGCTTGTGTTTGTTTTTATCTGTCTTTACTTTAAATTGTCAATCTAGTTTAAACATTATAAATAACTTTTGTAGTTTCAATTTGTTATTTGTTAGATATTAAAATTTGTAAGACTTAGAAATTATAAAAGGTATATTCTTATACATTAATTCTCAATAGTACGGTATATTGGCAACTTGTTTTTCCCCATATGGCTTTATCGCTCTAATTTGTTACAAGCTAAGAAGGTTGTATTAGTTTTGGTAATAGGAATATCTTCTTTTAGAGTGTCTTTTTCCACAAATTTGTCCAATTGTGATACAACTATAGTGTACCCAATGTATCGTAATGTTCAATGTTGCTTATGCCAAATCTCTTTTCTTCTTGATTGGCTTTGAATTAGACAATTTTTATGGTAGCAGTGCAAATCATCTTTCAGATGTACTTTATTCTAATATCACGCTCTTCTTTCCCCTCTCTATATTTTTTTTTTAAGAAAATTAAGGGCTCCTCTTTCTTCATGCTAGGAGGCCTCACTGTGGAAAATAAATTTGAAAAGGACTTACCAATAATTTCATCTTAATTAGGATTCTATCAGTGCCACTTATGATTTAAGGATCTATAATTTTTGCACCACCAACAAAATTAAGATGCATCATCAGGATCTTCAGTGAACCCAATAATTTACCTAGGTCAGAAGCCAGAAACTGAAAATTCAAATAATTTTCAAATTGGAAAAAATTTCTAATATTCACATCTAATCCAGTTTAAGCCAATTGTAGGTCATACCACAAGTTTAAAACTCAAGCCACATTCATAAGTGGTAGAAGGCTAGACGCGCTTATAAGAGCATGTGCTCTCACACAAGGAAACATTTTAATGGTAAATTGGCACAGAATGTTTACTTAAGACCTTTAATTAGACATGCAAAGAATACATAGTTTATTAATGCAATTGTCAATTATTGGAAACTCGTTTTTATTTGTAATAAATTATTATATGTAAAGCTGGTTAGTTTTAATATATCTTTTTTTTTTTACATTTTTGGTTTATTATACTCTCTTCAATGTATGTGTTAGCTATAGTATAGTACTTACTTTATTGAAATTTTTGTGTTTTATAGACTTTTTACAATTAAACTTACATGTATTGTGTGTCAAACCCATGGAAAAATTAAGGAAGACTACATAAACAAAATTATAATTCATGTAATAGGTTACAAATGCAATTGAAGAGATATGTGTGAAAAGTTTTAGGCGGGCCCCATATTCTAGGATAACTTTTAAGAATTTTCCATTTTCCATAGTCAAATAGTAAGTCTTGGTGGTACCATTTCCTTTCAAATTCACCTAATTATACCTTAGAGTTTGTTACAGTATCAAAAAAAGATAACAAGGAACGAAAAACGGAAATAAATTTCTATATAGGAAATCATTTCTAACTTCTCTTCTCTTTTGTAAATGTATAAATATTGCTTTAAAGGTTTGAGTATATCTTTGTTCTTCTACTTTTTCAAAGGGTAAAACAAATATTTTCATTACATAGTAGAGCACTATTTTTAACGTTGTTAATTTAGGAAATCACATAAAAAATTCCCAGGAGAACGTATTTTGAAGCGAATTTCCATTATTTGATTTCAAATATTACCAAGTACTCCACTGTGAATCTGTATGCTTAATTGAAAATAAAAGTTACACCAAATCTAACAGGGAAAAAATGTGGGTGGGGTTGGAATGTGGGACCCAGAAACAAAATTGGGCGTCATAAAGTTATTGGGTGAAGAAGTGTACGGTGATGGTTAATGACATAAGCCTAGGGGTAGTTTAGTCAAAGGAGTTCAAAATTTTATACATAAGATACAGTAAGATTTTTTTTTAAGCAATCATATTCTTCCAGTTTAACTAAAATGACCGGTTTACCCTTTCAATCCCAAGCAAGCATGTTGACGTGCTGCTTGCTTATTCTCCGGGCGCATCCTTCTTAACCAAAAGATTAACCATCATACGTGTAGCCTCAAACAAACTCTGTATATCATCATACGGATATGCTTGTTCTTCAATCATCCTTTGTAATTCGTATAATTTATAACTATCGTACCTGTCTACTTTAGATTTACGCAACAATTCCAACACAGCACTTTGGTATTTCCCAATATTAGTTTGTTCGGTAATACTTAATCCTTTATCATTAAACTTCGGTTCGATGTACAGGCGATAAAAACCCTTTAAGAAATTTTTTACCTCAGGGTGTGTCTCCGCATTATAGGAACGGCTCAAATAAAGGGCCCTGCCCTTCCTAATATCATTCTTTCTACCATTATGGTAATGGAGACAAATCATATGATAATCAACTATTAATTCTGTAATAAAACCCACGAAATAGTCTATGTATCGCTCACCCTGCGTCAAACCAATAGCCTACAATTCATTCTATCTAGGCTAAATGACGTAGGTATATTCCAGGGTGATCGGGTTTTATTCCCTATAGAGTTGCTAATATGTACTTATTATGGAATTGATTAACAATATTGCAAAAGCTCACGGGGGCGTATCCGTATTTGGCGGAGTGGGTGAACGTACTCGGGAAGGAAATGATCTTTACATGGAAATGAAAGAATATGGAGTGATTAATGAAGAAAATATTGCAGAATCAAAAGTGGCCTTAGTTTACGGTTAGATGAATGAACCGTCGGGAGCTCGTATGAGAGTTGGTTTGACTGCCCTAACTATGGAGGAATATTTCCGAGATGTTAATGAACAAGACGTACTTCTATTTGTTGACAATATCTTCCGTTTCGCCCAAGCAGGATCCGAAGTATCAGCCTTATTGGGTAGAATGCCTTCCGCTGTGGGTTATCAACCCACCCTGAGTACCGAAATGGGTTCTTTACAAGAAAGAATTACTTCTACCAAAGAAGGGTCCATAGCCTCTATTCAGGCAGTTTATGTACCCGCAGACGATTTGACCGACCCTGCTCCTGCTACGACATTTGCACATTTAGATGCTACTACAGTACTATCAAGAGGATTGGCTGCCAAAGGTATTTATCCAGCAGTAGATCCTTTAGATTCAACGTCAACCATGCTTCAACCTCGGATCGTTGGTGAGGAACATTACGAAACCGCCCAAAGAGTTAAGCAAACTTTACAACGTTACAAAGAACTTCAGGACATTATAGCTATCCTTGGATTGGACGAATTATCCGAAGAGGATCGTTTACTCGTAGCAAGAGCGCGAAAAATTGAGCGTTTCTTATCACAACCCTTTTTCGTAGCAGAAGTATTTACCGGTTCTCCAGGGAAATATGTTGGTCTAGCAGAAACAATTCGAGGATTTCAATTGATCCTTTCCGGAGAATTAGATGGTCTTCCTGAACAGGCCTTTTATTTGGTAGGTAATATCGATGAAGCTACCGCGAAGGCTATGAACTTAGAAATGGAGAGCAATTTGAAGAAATGACCTTAAATCTTAGTGTACTGACCCCTAATCGAATTGTTTGGGATTCAGAAGTGGAAGAAATTGTTTTATCTACTAATAGCGGTCAAATTGGCATATTACCAAATCACGCCCCTATTGCCACAGCTGTAGATATAGGGATTTTGAGAATACGTCTTAACGACCAATGGTTAACGATGGCTCTGATGGGTGGTTTTGCTAGAATAGGCAATAATGAGATCACTGTTTTAGTAAATGATGCGGAGAAGGGTAGTGACATTGATCCACAAGAAGCTCAGCAAACTCTTGAACTAGCGGAAGCTAATGTGAAAAAGGCTGAAGGAAGGAGACAAAAAATTGAGGCAAATCTAGCTCTCCGACGAGCTAGAACACGGGTGGAAGCTATCAATCCGATTTCATAACTAGTTGGTACGTTCGAATAATAAAAAGAAGTTCTCTTTCTAATCCTATTTAGATTCTGTCGGGTGAATACAATCAAATACAATCAAACAGAATCCAATTCTGATGCAAAAATTCAAATTCAAAAATGAAATAGAAAAGATACAAAATCAAAAAATCAATATCACTAAGGGTGGGTCGTAAACCTTATTAGATACCATTGACTCTGGTATCTAATAAGTTTTACCTACTATTGGATTTGAACCAATGACTCCCGC